>NC_056733.1:601059269-601146769 GCF_019279795.1 Protopterus annectens
ATACAGAAAAGTAGCTAAGACAGCAGTCAAAACAATTCAAATACAGTGCAAGCACACTTGAGTATGTAGCAATGTTAGACCAAACAGTTTAAAAAATGCAATTAAATTAAGAATGACTAAAAACAATGCAGAAGGAGTCTATTAGGTAGAATGAGGTAAAGAGATGGGACTGGGGGGAGTGTCCCAGATCAAATCTACAGTGGGGGCAGGCAACTGCAAAAACCTCCAAATTTAAACAACTAACACAGGAATAGGGAGGGTGGGTATGGGAAAACCAACACCTTCAGCAGAGATCTGAAAAAACTATACAGTGAAGCAAAAATAACAGTGCAAAACTCTGAAGTCAGCCAGCAATTATATAAAATTAGTCAAACAACAATTACCAATACACAACTCTGAAGTGCCAGAAAGATATACTCAGCTCTGTATATCTCCAGATAGTTGAAGAGCACTCTTTCAGGACACAGGAAGGCTCCAACAATGCTTTACATCATACTTTATTCATCACAATAAAGCACTTTATGTATATATCTCCCTAAATATATATAAAACCCATTTTGTCCCGCTAAACCATTTTTTATATCACATTACTTCCTCATCATCTTTTCTTTTCCTATACAGCAGTCATTCACATCTTCTTTTCCATAAACACCAAACAGTAATGAATACAATTTTATCCCATTTTTTTTAGTTTCTTTTTCACTCCAAGCCTTATATTTCCCATGTAACACCATGTGCATGGCAATGTTTTTAAATACTTTCTATTCATAAACATATTTGAATAAAGTCCAGAAACCTTAATTTTTCCTACAATACAAAAAAACAATGTTGCAATGTTTGTTCAGTATTGCAGTTATTACACACTCTTTGTTCTGTCATTTTATATCTCATAAAAAACACACGATCTCACACTTGGGCACGCAAAAAAACTGAAGAATAAAACACAGGAGTGTAATTTCAGAAAAATAGCTGAAAATGTAAATTACTTTATGACCACATAATAAAAGGATGTTATCTTTCAGTGTAGTAACAGACACAATGTCTAGAACTAGAGGTTATCTGCATTGTCTTGCAAGAGTGTTTATTGTTTTATGACTTCCAGGATCTGTCTTAGATCTAAGAAAAGCCTTGTTTATGTATATTTGCAGGTAGATGCTAAATGCTACCAGCTACATCAATGGTTGTTTTTCATCTGGGATAGAATCAGATGACAAAAAGTGATGTCATCCTGCAAGCTATCCCAGCAATAATATTTGGGATATTAATTTTAGAACTCTCTGAGAGGGACTATGTATAGTATTTTGTCTTTGACCTGATGAGAAGATCCACTCACCACATTTGTCTTGCTTATTCTATAAGTAAGTCTAGGGAACAGTATAACTCTTTTAGATACTGTCAGAAATATAGCTGAGTTTAATTTAGATATTTTCTTTATTTATTTGAGACTGTCCTGCAATGTTGTTTTAAAACTTTGCTGTCATTTTGAACTCTGATGTTACTGTGATTATATACTGTGAATTTTCTTGTTCTTTTATTATTTATTATTAAATATTTTTAAACCTTTCATTGTGGCTGATATTTTTGAGACATATTTAAGTTCTAAGAGTACTTGCATATTTTTTGGTGATACTGTGGGCCACTCCTAATAGCCTTGCTCTTGATAAAACTACTAGTTGTATTGATAGTGAAATCACACGGTAAGATTGGACACCCTTTGAAAAGGGCCTTAAAGTAGCTGATAAGGATGTGGCTGGTGGCAGTGATAACTACATTATAGTCTGGATGGAAGGGGGCATAGCTGGTAAACCTGTGCCAGCCATTCCCAGGTGTCCGTGTGTAAAACAAACCTCAAAGTGTGTGTGTGTGTCAGCTACTTGGGCAGGGACATAAAGCACTGGTTGGACAGAGAGGGTGGCGGATGTCTTGGCATGGCCACTCAGCTGAGATCTCAGCCCTATAGCTGTGCCAGTAGGGAGTCTTATTGGGGATCTGGAGAAAGAGGGAGAAACCATCCCCCAGACTGACTGTGGTCTCTGTGTGCTCTTAAAAGAAATTCCACTTGAACAGAGAGCTGCATCTGGAAATACTGTGTGTGTACCTGTCATTCTCCCAATGTACGTCCCCCACTGTTGCCAGTGGTGAAGATTGAGGCTCCTTGATTACTGTTGCCAGTGGTGGGGCATCACACACACCATCATGTACAGGATCCTTCATTCTTTCTGATATCTCTTCACTGCCAAATATTTTGTCCATTACTACGTTCCTCTGCATGGCCTCCAATTCTTCTGGCTTTACTTCTTCCATCACATTTTGGAAAACAGAGTCATCCAGACCCCATGATGCCACAATATTTACTTCTAAGACATCTTTTTTCTTCTGAATTACAATTCCTTTTTCTCCTTGTCCAACTCATCTTAGATTACAGGAGGAGCATTAGGGGTTCTAGTTAAATGTGTTGGACTAATGCCTACTTAAGGCCATCATCTGGATCATGAAAACTGAACATTTGTTGCCATCAGACATGGGAAAACATATCTGTAGCAGCTACAGCCGAGGAGCATAGTGATCAGTCAAGAGATGAACAGGCAGTAGCATGACTACATGTAAAAGAAAGATGGAAAGAATAGAAAAAGTCTCCTTATAGCTTAGGCAGTAGAGTGTTTGTTTTGAGAAGAATAGTTTGTGAGTTTGAATCTCCTTAAAGCCACTATCTGTGCTTCAGATGCTGTAATTGACTAAGTGAGAGACGTTTTAAGAGTTACTCTTTAGGGTGGTTATGTGGCCTAATATATAACACATCTGAATTCAGGTCAGGAGAGTGCAGGTTTGAGTCCTGCCATGATCATCCAAAAGCAACTCAACAGTTGCACCCAGCAGATGGCCAGTGGGCTCACAGACAAGACCCAAGAAATTAGAACTGGGGAGTCCACCTCTACAAAGTGGCCAGTCACCAGTGGAGTCCATCAGGGATTGGTACTGGCAAAACTCCTCTTTGGCATCTACTTCTCTGAAGTCAAGGCCAACGTCAGAGGCCTCTGGCAGACCACATTTGCAGATGATTGAAAATCAGGAGCAGTCATAGAATCCTCCACTGACAGTTATGTTCTCCAAGAAGGGCTGACATAAACAAATAACTGGTGTCAGAGTCATGGGCTAAAACTAAATGTCAAGAAATGTATAACAGCATCCTTAGGGAGGTTCTCACCCCCTGGTAACCACCATATTGGCAACACACTTCAAGAATTGACCCAATAGTCAGGGACATGGGGTACACATAGACAGTAAGCTAGCATTTTACCATAATGTGTCTACTGTGGTGAGGAATTCATTTCATGTTGCATAACTTATAAACAAAGGCATGACATTTATGTCCAAGGAGGTCATTGTTCCACTGTATTTGGCACTCATCAGACCTATCATTGAATACAGTGCCCCCTTTGAATGTACTTAATCAGACACACCCAACAGTTGCAACATCCACAGAAGTTCTTCACTAAAATAATACAGGGAATAAATAACGTATTCGTTGTAGACTACTTCAAAGCCTATCCCTGTACTCGGTCTCCTACAGGCTGTTGAAGGAAGATCTATGCCTGGCATGCAAGGCATCCTTGGACCCTGCTCTGATGGACCTCTTGCATATTCACAAAACAAATAGCACTAGAATTACCTGTTCTAAAAACTTAAAACTTGCCTCTGATTTAAATAGGATCTGCTGTAAAGAAAGGTATATAGCCCAGAGACTACCCCTTCTCTGGAATAGGCTCCCCAGCTATGTGAAGCAAATTTCCTCCCTAACCCCAATTCAATTGCAACTTTATCAGCTGGATGGAGAACTAGAAATTCACCCCTGGTTTGGCACATTTTTCTCTAATGGGCATATGAAGCTTGTAAATGATTCATTTCCCAGGCCCTTGCTTGTGAATATTTCATCTCCCAAGCCCCTACTTACACTAACAAGGGTACAGAATTTGTCAGAGATGTGGGATGCATGGTTAGGCCTAAAAATGCCATAGTGGTTGTTAACTTAGTACACACCTATGAACCTATATTGTGCCACTGGCATAAACGTGTTATATGGTCAACAACCGTGGACCATGAAACTGACAGCACTGAACAAAATGCATGCATTATAACACCCAGACTATCAAAGGTGGTGCATCCACTGGCCATGCTGTGCATCAGACATTACCATAGCAACAAGGGTTAAGAGTGGGCAGAACACAGACATCCCCACTTGCACAGGTGGAGAAATGCACTGGCACAAAACAGCAGCACTATCATATGACCAGGGTCATAAAATGTGAAGATAGTAACCTCATGATCTGGTAACAAGTTGTCGGGAGTCAGATGTCACTTAACATAGTGGCTGGGTGGAGCTGGTCTCTTGTCATGACTGGTGATATACATTGTGGTAGTCTGCAGTCTCAAGGCTCAATTCAGTCTGTGGCATGGATGGCATAGAAATATAGGAGATATACATGCACCCAGACAGGGCTTACTATGTCAGAAGGTAGCATATGCATAGCATTTATGATCCCAAAGATGGGCATGAATAGGCATGGTGTCCCAGGGAATATGACAGCTGCAAAACTAATTGAACAAATGCATGCAACTTGGTGAAGTGTTGTTGGTCTGGAGTTGGTGAGCATCAGTAGCCACTTTGTCTCTAAGGCTAATAACCCTGCATTCATGGACCCTGATAATATCTAAAACTGCCTTCTACATAGCCTGAAACACTATCTATCAGGCCCTTTAGCATCACTATGTAGCTGTAGCCCCCAAACAGAATGGAGAATGGCACTATCATCCATTTGCACAATGTCAGACCATCTTTGGACCACACAAATTGCAGACTTATAAGCCTCACTAGTCTCATATGCAAAGCCATAGAAAGAAATACCATGGAAATGATCAAGAATGGCATAGGAAATGTCCAGACACTGAATCCAATCCAATTTGGTTTAATCAAGGTAGGTCATGCCTACTAAAACTTAGAGTTCTTTGAGAAGGTCACCAAAGCAACGGATGAGAACAAAATGGTTCATGCTGCCTACCTTGATCTGGCCAAGGAATTTGACCCAATAACCAACCCTGGCATTGTTGGCAAACTCAAGGCATTAGTTATAAGCAATTATGTCACCTAGTGGATAGCTATCTCACTCACAGACAAGACCCAGGAAGTTAAAACTGGGAAGTTCACCTCTACAAAGAGGCCAACACTAGCAGAGTCCATCAGGAAATGGTCCTAGGACTGCTTCTTTTTGGCATCTACTTCTTTGAAGTTAAGGCCAATGTAAAGGGCCACTGGCTATCCAAATTTGCAGATGATTGCAAATTAGGAGCAGTCACACACTTCCCCACTGGCACTAATGTTCTCCAAGAAGGGCTGACACCAACAAATAACTGATGTCAGAGCCATGAATGTTAACTGAATGCTAAGAAATGCATAAAAGTATCCTTGCAGAAATCAGTCACTCCTGGTTACTATTATAGTGATAGCACACCCCTAAGAGTCAACTCAGTAGTCAGGAACTTGAAGACACATGTAGACAGTCATCTAGCCTTTGACCATCATTTGCCTACAGTATTGAGAAAATCATTTTATGTTGCATAACTTATAAACAAAGATATGGCATTTACATCCAGGAGGTCACTGTTCCACTTATACAGCATTTATCAGATCTATCATTGAGTACAATGCCCCTATTAGGAATGTACCTAACTAGGCACATATAACAATTAGAATCTCTACAGAGGTTCCTCGGTAAAAGAACACAGGATATAAATAACATGTCTTATGCAGATTATTTCAAAGCCCTATCCCTGTATTCTGTATCCTACAGGCTGATGAGGGGAGATCTGTGCCTGATATACAAGGCATCTTTAGACTCCAGTCTGACGGACCTCCTGCATATCCACAAAACAAACAGCACCAGAATTACCCTTTCTAAAGATTTAAGCCTTGCCTGTGATATAAATATGACCTGCTGGACAGACAAGTATGTATCCCAGAGACTACCCTTTCTCTGCATCAGGCTACCCATCCATGTGAAGTAAAGTTCTTCCCTAAGCCAATTCAAGTATAACTTAGACCACTGGATGGGGAAATGGAAAGTCATCCCTAGTTTAGCACCTATGTCTCTAATGGACACAGGCAGGCTGTAAATATTTTATCCCCCACAGTCCTACTTACACTACCAAGTGTACTGAAACTTGTCAGATTTGGGATGCATGGCTAGGCTTAAGAAGGTCCCAGTGGTCATTAGCCTAGTACATACCTATAATCTATGACCAAACATGAGACTGTCCATGCCCAGGAGTGCTGGTTTCTGTGGTCACAGTAAACAATGTTACTGCTAGAGGAATGTCCTGTGTCACCTGGATATGCTGTGTCTGTGACTGGTCATCTCAAATTGAAACCCACCCATGGCCATGGACAGCATGGCGTTCAGATGCAGCTTTGATGGTGGTTACCATATGCCTTACAGAAGCAGCATAGTAGGCAACACTAGCCGCCAGTGACCAGGGAAGCACTGTTTTCTCCCTGTCCCTATACTCCATATCACTGTCCTATAGGCCATGCAGGTGTTGCACATCACCATGCTGGTCACATATAATGCTCGCCACCTTCATAATGCTGCAGTAAGCAGCTCACTGTGAATGGATCATGGACCTGCAAATCTGCTGATTTAAGCACTCTTGTGCAGATCAGGGGCTGATCTTGGATTATGGCAGTGCCACAAACCACCATGCCTCTCCCCTGTGGGGTGTATATGCACATCAGAAGCAGTCATACCTCCCAACTGTCCACATTTTCACACAATGTCCAGATTTTTGCCGTATATTTTTGGTCTATTCCTCATAACATTTGCAGTTTTCTGATAAGATATTGAGGATTGAATTCAACACATAATGACACACATTTCAGTTTCAGACTTCATATCATACACATCATGCATGCCAATGCAAATCCTGTTATTCTAGCAACTTTTTAAGTTTATAAGATCACGTTTTAAAATCTGTCACTATTTTGGACCTTTGTCCCTTGTTATTTCTGTATGTATGTGTGCTGCCCTGTTCCTCCACTTTGGCAACCTGCTAGTTGCCCCCTGTAGTGGTGTGACCATTCCCCTTTTTCTCTGCAAACTGCAGCAGATGGCATGTTATTATGACACACTTCCTGGATCAACACATTGAACCCCTGCAGTGCTGTGCAACACCCTGCCCCTATTAAAATTCATTGCCATGCCTCACTTGAAGTATAGAGTGATTGAGACCTGTGTGGATTGTCCTTCCCTACGTGCACATAACCCACTGTAGACATAAGTGTTATACAATTTTTTTGTGCTCCCACACCCCCATTCACACCTTTTCTGCGTACCTTTTGCTGCCATCCACGATGGGTGTTGAGTACAATGCAAGGATACATTATCAGACATCTTGTCTTCTTGCAGTGTACCTGTCTCAGCTTCCAAGGTTTTGTACTGTAAAGTCCTAATTTGCCCATCTTAATGCATTCCCACTCAAAACAGAGCTGATGCTTTATATCACACAAATAAGAACCTCATAACATGATGGTTATGCCAGTGAGGGCAGTTACCTCTGTTAGCTTAATGAAACCCATTATTCACAGTGACAGGCACTGTCATACTTTCCCTGCTGCTATGAATACATGTGTAGTCTATGCTATTGCACTGTGTTGCTCCTAGCACCGTGGCTCCTAGTGATGGTCATTTGGAAGAACCTTATTGTACCACTACAATGCATATAACATGATGTACAAACATGCACCCATGCACATGGGGCTAGGACATGGCTCACTTATTTACTGGGTGCAGCAGGGCTCCTGTTTTCTGTCTGTGGGGCAGCAAGGTTTTCTAATTCTACCTCCACAGGGACTTTCAGGATTACCTGCTGGGTAGCTATAATGGCTAATTATATGAGATAGATGCCAGGCATGATCTTGTCAGGACAGTGAGCAATGACACTGGTAGCACCCATTCTGGTCAGCATCCAGGTATCCTTTGGCAGTGTCACCCTGACCAACTGTGAACGAAGAAGGCAGATAGAGTTTTACTTTAAGCTTTATTTATTTTTCTTGTTACTAGGTTTACAAGTGCATTGGCATCTTCCTACTTTGCTTTATAGCATCTAATGAGTAGCATGCCAGGGATGGAGAGGTGTTGCAACAGGCAAGACTGCCTTTCCCTGCAGTGGAATGCATATGTCATATGCACTATTGTACTGTTCAGATGCAGATTTGTATGTAACATGTGGTTTTGCTATTATTTTTTTCTTTTTTATGTTCCTTCTGCAGGTCCAGTTGTTGTAGAAAAGGAGCAGTGGCAGTCATTTCAGTCTGCACCAGCCAATAACTCTCCCACTTGGTCACCAGTGGTCACCAAATCCACATCTTAACAGATTGATGAAGGCCATTCTGCTGAAGATGACCTGGAAGGAACTGCTTCTTAGAAGGGGGCAGATTCTTTTTCTGATGACAGTGGTGCAGACTGGTCTTCTGTGGTCTCCTGACAGCAGTTGTGGAGCCTATTATCAACTGAGAAGTGCTGGCAGCAGGATATTCAACTCATGACCACGGAAAGCCACCCAGTATGGCTGTTTGAGTCACATGAGTAGAAGAACCCAGCCATCAGTCCACTGGCGTTGCAATATGTGCATGCCATGACCTATCAGGCTACTAGAGGTACATTCTGTGCATGACATCACTTCAATGTGCACTTGAATGTGCATAGGCTCAGGCATTGTTGCCTGCCTTTCTGTAACACAGGGCAATCTGATCTTGCACATTCCACCAACATGAGTTCACCTGTCAAGTGCTACTTCTTCCCGTAACATGGCATATCTACTTCGCTATTCAGACCTTTTCTCAGACTAATGGTGTTATGTCAACTCTACTACATATGTGGGCAGCTATGTGCCACATCGTGTTAAGGGATGAGTGTTTTTACAGCTGTGCAATCATGAAGCACTTGTCTATGGATCCCAGAGAATGTCAGCATCTTAGAAATTGCTATGTATATACACGCTACATCACAATGGAAGCAAACTCACTACAGAACACTCATTCTGGTAATTAACCAACAAAAACATATGATGAGCTTTGTTCTGATAAACAGTTCAAAAGTATATTCAGCTGTGCATATAACCACAATGAAAATGAATGCATTATAGTCATGTTACAGCATAGCTACATAAGAGATCCACTCTATGCTCACTAATCTGTTGTTTGTAAATACACAAAGTAAATTAAATTTTGTGACTTAAATTAGCACAGAGAAATAAAAATGGACGTGATGCATAATGAAAGAAACAATTCGCCATTACTTACTGATGGACTTCAGCTGATATGCATATTCAAAAACATTCAAAACCCATAAAATCTGTAAGTGTAGAGATGCATCTTTTTTATTCTAAGTCATATGTATCATACTACATAATATAACTACAGGTATATAATTTCATATTCTTCATCCAATATATATTCAGCTTTTTTCATAGTAAGCATCTCCAAAAGACAGACAGACATAAAGATAGACACCCATACCATTGGAATCTTATTTCACTGGAGAGATCATACCATATTTGTAGTTTTCAACAAAGAAATAAATAATCTATGCCATAGCAGAAAGGAAATCCTTACTACTAGAACTTTAGCACTTCTTCAAGGAAATCATAACTAATTTCCTGTAAAAATGATACTTTGCCAGTTTTGTGTCTGCATTCTTCATTTTATAAGGCATTCATGACCAGTATTTTCCTCACTTACTCCTGAAGAGTGAAAATGTATGTAAAAGAGGATGAAACCTGAAATCTATTACTTAGTCATTGCAAAGAGCAATAGCAGGGAAAAAAGATGGATTTTTATGAGGTGTACCTATTCATCTACTAACTATGCAAAGTACTGGCAAGAAAGCAAAAACTGGATAGGAACTACTCCAAAGTCCATGCTTCCAAGCTAGATTGTGTACTTCACTACTTAAGTAGCTACCAGACAGCTTAACCTCGGGCACTGACTCAATCAGTGAGATACAGTAGCAGACAAGTGCACTTTTATTGTATAAAATGTAGACTTGAGTAACAGACAAGCACAGCTCAATTCACTCAGTCTGTTAGACCTGCATTATTATGAGAGAAGGTACTTGGCATGCTGATGTGATTTCCTTTAGTATATCCCAAGCATACCCAAGCCCAAAAGCTGTTTTCACTTTACAGGGCTTGTGGAAAAAAAATGATCCAGGAATCCACAGCATTTTAGACAATAAAATACTTTGTTATGTGTGTCATGTTCTTTCCCAGCATGGAGGCATTATATTTTAGTATGCTGGAGCAGAGTTTATATTGGCTAAACTGAATAACAGTGTGGCATTTGATGAGAAAAACAGACATAACATGGGGTGAACATATGTGACATGCTGGTTTTCCTTGCGAGAAAGAATTGTTGCTTAACATAGTGTGATTTCCATTGTTATAGCAGTCAGTTCTCATGATACAGTGACATTCAAATTAATTCTGCAGTTTCATTCACTCCTTCCATTTATCCCTAAGGAATGATAGCAGCAGCATGGAGTACTTCTTGTCATTTACAAAAAGCTTCACAGGAACTGTCCCTTTTATCCAGTTCATTAAGCAGCTTTTAAGATTAGATCCAAATTGAGGACACTGTTTCTTATAGCTGAGGGCTAGAGTGTCTCATGTCCCAGTGGAAGAACATATGGCTGACATACCAGCACTATAATTTCTCTCTGTGACCTCTCACATTTCAGTTTTTCTTCTTGTTCCCAATGGTAGTAATACTGCAGCTCACTTCTGACCAATGTCATGCTCCATTGCACATGAAAACATAACTGAAGGATCCCATAAATAAGTACTACAGTAACAGCAGGCACATTATAAACTAAGCGATTATATTGTCACAAAGGCCTGACGGAGATAAGGTAACCTGAGTTCATCTAGCATCATGACTACCTGCTGGAACAAGTATGGGAAGGAGAAAACTGCTTGGGCTCATCCTACTTGTGTCTCCTTGGGGGGAGGGGTGTAGAGGCAGGCTAGGGAACCTTCACTGAGGGACAGGAGAGTTAGTGGTACCAGAGTTGTGCAGCCTCTGAATCATTGTTTGTCAGGGCAGTCAGCATGAGGGACATATTGTCATGGAGATGGTGTCACTCCCTCACAGCATCATTGCACAACCTCCTGCAATATTAGCCCAGAATGCCAGAAGGGATAGGGCTTAAGACAAAAAACCTTGGTGTGAAGCTACAGCTAACAGGGCTGTTATCTGTCTGTATCCAGCTACCTTTCCCACCCTACCAAGAGAGCCTCAGCTGGGGGATTAGTATTGGTCAATTGTTGATTAACCCACTTCCCTTTTTCATCCCATAGTGGCAGATCCACACACATAGGGGGCTATAGCTCCAAGTACCCCAAAACCCATTTTAAACTACAGTGGGAGTCCATACAATACTATGTGTGTAGTCCGCGTTAAGTAGTAATAATAATAATAAAATGCGCAATGTACTGAGTGGTTAAATAATTAGTGTTAAAATCCATTTGGCCATACTGAGTGGTGACATGCTTCCTATCTTGATCTTGCCAAGGCATTTGACATCATATCACAGGAAGGAATTGTTAATAAGCTAATGTCCTTAAGTGTTACCCCTGATGTGGTAAGATGGATAGCCCTTTGGCTCAAGGATAGAACACACTTTGTCCATGTAGGTGATACTTCTTCAAACAGACAGAAGGTAATCAATGGTGTCCCCCAGAGATCTGTACTTGGTCTCCTCCTGTTCAGCACTTATTTCTTTGATCTCAGAACTGTGAACAATGATGTCTAGTTGTCGAAGTCTGTTGATGACTACAAATTGGATGTAATCGTCAAGTCCTCTGATCATACTCTTACCTTTTCAATGTGAACTAACATGAGTTAACGCCTTGTGTATAGAAAAAGGGTTAGAACTCAATGCCAGGAAATATATTACTATCCCCTTTGAGAAACAGCTAACCATTGCAGGCTGCAGCTCTAACACCACCCCATTATCAAGCAAGACAGTGATTATAGATCTAGGCACATGATTAGACTGCTCTTTTTTCATTGATCACCATGTGACAGAAAATCCTTCTATATTTCACAACAAGTTTCCAAAGACAGCTCTTCCAAATCCAGTGAAGACAGTATTCCCTTATATTATGCTCTGGTTAGATTCATTATTGAATATAATACAGCCTTTGGCATGTATCTTACTAGACACATAAAAATGAGAAACCACAGAGGTTCCTAATCAAAATATATATGGTCTCAAAAATCCTAGCTACTATAAGAAACTGAAAGCATTGTACCTGTACTTTGTGCCATTTATACTCCTGAGGTGGAGATTTGTGCCTCTTTTTCCATGTCCTTAGGGATCCAGCAATCCTTAATCTCCTTTTTCTTAGTAAGTCAAATAGTGCAGCCAACACTAGAACCAGAGATCTAAACCTACATAATCAGGAAATAAATAAAACAAAATGAACAGAGAGACAGGTTTATCACCCTGCTCCCCTGACCCACTCTGGAATAAACTTCCTGTACAGGTCAGGCAATGTGATTCTTTGTTGTCCTAGTCTGGTTAACTGGATGGATATCCTTATATTTACAGGGGGACTTACAGGCCTCACTGTTCTTGAAAAAGGTGGTAGAGCCTAAGTGCAGTTATTGGCAAAGAACATATAACCTTCACTCCAATTGCCTTGTATATCATATGATTCTATGATCTTATTAGGAACCATTTCAGAGAGCAGGTATAATTATTGTAGGGCTTCTTAGTATACCAAACAGCACAGGTAACAGTTATATCTAAGTGGCAGTGGATTATTTTACTAGCTTCCCAGAAGTAGTGACTTTGTCTTCTGTAAAGGCAGGAAAAATGGGCAAGTTATGTACTGTTTGCATATTTATTGGGGAAAGGAAGTGCTTTAATGTATTTCCATTAAAATTTTATCATGCAACTATGAGTAGCTGAGGCTGATGGTTTCTTTATTAGCTATGAGTAACTGAGGCTAATGGTTTCTTTATTAACTTAAGAGTTTATGTATTTTACTATTGCACCTTCAAATGTGTTTTATCTGTCCTTTGTAACATGACTGCTCAGAGCTAATTGTTACCATTTAATATGCTTTGCTTATTTTAAGGGTAAGCAGTGAAGTTTGTTCTTTTTTGTTTGCTTTGTCTAGCTGGTGAAAGCAATACTATAGAGTTATAAAGATAGGAGTGTTGATGCAAGAGAGTTATAATGTACCTCCATTCTGAAAAAATACTGTATGAATGAGAGTGTGTATTTGTGTGTGTATGTGTGTGTGCGTGCGTTCATGCGTGGGTGCATGGGTGCATGGGTGCGTGTGTGTGGGTGTGTGTGTGCGCGTGCGTGTGTGTGTGTGTGTGTGTGTGTGTGTGTGTGTGTGTGTGTGTGTGTGTGTGTGTGTGTGTGTGTGTGTGTGTGTGTAAAGTAGCTGAGTAATTGTGTTCAGGCTTCAATTCTGTTGGTAAAGATACATGGGAAGGAGCCACTGACTATAAATATCATCTGTAGCTGCACAGTATAAAACTCATTTAGGTGTTTCAAGGCCTGGCTATTGCCCATGGCAGCAATACACATTTGGCGTATATCATTAAGTCCAACTGGGCTTTGTATATTATTTGGTACAAGTGATAGGATACATACTGTATTTGGCTGGTTCCATCACACATTAAGTATTGATAGTGGTGTGTATGAAAAAACATGTAACACTTGACCATCACAAGCATACATATAATATTTCTAAGAAAAGTACAAAGAATGTTCTTTTTTATAAATACCCTTACATTTTATAACTTTAGAAGGTTCATCTGTTATATTTTACACTAAGGCTAATGAATTTCATTGGGGTAGTACAAATACGCAATTGAATGTCAAAGAATATAACTGGCAAGCAGCTTTGAATATGCACATCCACCTGATCTTAACAATCACTTGATTCTTAAAGTAGTTTCAAAGATGAAACTGTTTAATCCATATGTAATAGTTTTTAAACATTTTATTCAGTGATTGTATTTTGTTACTATGCTAACAGTGATAGCAGCTATTTATCAAAGCAGGGAATTGGTCTGTTTGTTTTGACTCGCAAGCTGCTGCATACATGTAATTTCAGTTAAATGCATCAGTCTGAAGACTTTTCCTTTTAACTGAGATGAAAGTGTTAACTCTTTTATTTTTTTTCCTTTAAATAAAAGTAGTTTTCTGTTTTCACTCAAATCAGTATGGTATATCATTTTTTCCCTTTTCATTTGTATTTGTTTTTGTTTTTTTACTAAGATATAAATAAAGTAAGATAGTCTCCTTAGACAACCACAGTATACTCACAGCATTGGTACCCGTACCTTTAGCAGTTCACTGTATCTACAGCCATCTGTACATGGCCTACAATCACCTGCTCAGTGCACTATTGTATGTATCGCAGTTGCTCATGTGTAGTTGCTTGAGGGGTAGTTGCTCATATTGTGTTGCTGACATCACACAGGTGCAGTTGTGTAGTGCTGTTGTTGAACTGCAGTCTGCTAGAGAAAGAGATATGTAGGTCTTTTATTAGCTGTCACTGACCCTCTTTATGAAAGTTGTAATAATGTCAGAATGAGAGTAATAAAGTAAGGAATTATAAAAACAAAGCCCCCACATAGGGTGCAAAGAGCTTTCCCCAAGTAAAAATGTTTTTCCACATTTTTATTTAATGTGGTTTATTTCCCTGTAACTATACTAGCATAAGAATTTTGATTTTCAAGCATTTGCATACTTGTGAGACTTATAAGAAATATTTTTCAATAAGTTTTGATACGAGCTCAACAGGAGGTGTAGTGGACTATTTTCAGAACTGTGTCTCAGTGTTAATATAAGCTGCAGAAGCTGTTACCTATCCTGCAACATCAGTTTCAGTGATACTCTGAGCCACATTTAAATTTTGTTACTGTAGCACTGGCAAAGGATGGTTACAAACTAATATCCCAGTGTTTTATAATTCAGATGGTAAAGCAGTATCAGTTGATGGCTGCAGAGTATTGCTGTGTGATTGCCAAGGTAGTTCAAAAAGTATGGACACGTACACCTGGAGCTACAATTCACGATAAAAAGGTTGCTTTTTCAGATAAAAGTTTTATCTGAAGAAGTTTTCATTAAGAAGACAAAAGCGCTTATCTTTTACTTGTTTTATCAGTATTCCAATATTAAAGCAACCTTTTTATTGTGAATTGTAGCTCCAGGTGTACGGTGTCCATACATTTTTGAACTACCTTGGTTTGCAGTTTGTTCTTTGTGGATTACAGATACATTGCCAATACCATCATCTTACTTATCAATTGTCTCAATGTGCAGCACAGGAGAAATAGCAATCTTTCCTCATCCTCATGGCAATTTGTGTCTTTTGGCTTTTCCCGGTTAGGGGTCGCCACAGCGAAACTCCGGTCCGCTAATGATTGGCAGTAGATTTTTACGTACTGGCTTGCCATGCCTAACGCACAACCTTCAACGAAGAAACGCCCATTCACACATGTCGCTACACATCCTCATGGCAATGCTCTATGCAAATTTCATAGCTACAGAAAGATGAAGGAATTTACCAAGGATCTTGGCTTAACAATCTCTTCTCATAAAAAATACATGCAGTTTCCAGGCTGTGAATGGGTAAGGATGCACATACCAGTTGTCACCACATTTCCCACTCTTAAATGAAGTATGTAAAGCATATATTTAGATGAGAAATATTCTATAAGCATAGAACTATTTGGTTTTAATTCACGATGAAATGTGTTAGTCCGTAGTCTGTTAGACTTTTATTTTTCTTTATATATATGTTGCATAAAGGCAAATGGAAAGTTCATGTTTCTAGCAAACAGAATTACATTCCATTTTCATATATTTATGTTTTATTTTTCATATGTGACTACAGTTATGCTGGACCAGCTAAGGTTCAAATAGAGGGCTGATGTAACTTTTTTCGATGAGGTATGGGCATACCTGTGGAGAATAAAAGAACACAAAATATTGGTAATGGTCTTCTGTGAAATGCTCTGTCACCAGCAGCACAATATAGTCAGACATGTTGATGTTGTGTGTACTTTATAAACATTTGAAGTGTCTTGAAACATTTAAATCCAGCACCCAAAACATAGCTTAAAGGAAAATGGCTGGAACAATTTTAACATGGTAAAGTCCTTTAGTGTAGTCTTAAATAAAACTATGCTAGGGATTTTCCTTAAACTTAAATTTTCCTTATGTGCTTTGACAGAAACATTATTTAAACTTTAGCAGATGCCTCATGTGAAGTGCATAAAACTTATGAGTGCTCATGTCAGGACAGCAGTGGGAACAGCTCTGCAGCAAAATGTTAAATAACAGCCCCAGCTTTCATTCAGCCAATACAAGTTGTTGGGTTGAATATAATAGTTACCAGCTGACTAAAGCAGGACGCACGAAGGCGTATACTGCAAGTCTCAATATACTGAACTGTCATCAGCTAATATCTTTGCTACATGTGGAAACAGTGCTTATAAAACTAGACCTAAAAAAGTGCTGAAACAGCTCTTCAGAATAGAAAATGTGTGGTATCATAAACTAATTCCAGTCATTTTTCAGGAACTAAAATAATATCTTGCTGTGCATAGTATACAGGGATGGTAAAGCTACCACTTTAACTTTCAAGTGCATTATTGGCAGGACAAATAATTATTACACATATTAAAAGAGATATACCTGTTTAGTATTCCTCTAACACACACCGTCTTGAAGTGGAATGTGCATGCCTACAATGATTGTCCTTCCTGTTTACTTACTTATTCATTTATTTTAGTTTGTTTATCATGGAAATACACTAATCGCAACAGACCATTTGTAGACACAGTCCTAGAATTCAAATGCCAGAGTTCTGTTGCATGCTTACCAGAGCAGCAAAGTTTCAGACTTCTATGATTATATAGCAGGTATTTTACTACCATGTTTATCTAACCTGATCCATTTAGCAGTGATTTAATTTTGTTCCTCATCCAGCTGTCTTCTTGACAGTTACTGCATCCTGTTTCACTGAATGCAGTTTCAGAAAAAACAAAATACATTTATGAAATCTTCCAGAATTGCTTTCTTCCTCATGGGGATGGGGAGGACAAAGGCTTCCATACCACTCTTCTTCCACTAAGCAGAAGGATATGTAACCTGCATCCCCAAGCTTAGTGTAATCTGCTCTGGAGTCATTGTATTTCTGGGTTAGTAAGAGACTATTTCCAGTTAGAGCTCACCAAGAGAAAAGCATGTTTAGATTAACTTGTTAAAAATCATAAAGTTTGCAAGCAGGATTTGGTCAATTAACCTACTCCCCCATTATATGATTTAAACTGTACTATCACAGTAGACATGATGTCATGCATGTCCTAGTCATCCAGATTCTATCATAATGTGATCCATGGCCATGCGTTTTCTGTAGGACGATGAACTGCATTAAATCAGAGAAATGCAACTTTATTCCATCTGATCGGTGTGAGTTGAACTTAAGCATGGTCTGATTATGACTTCAGCCTTAGCTTTATTTTGGTCTTTTGTCAACACAGGTCAAGTTAGTAGGCTGCAGTAAGAACACAGATGGTCTTTAATTTGTAACTCAGCAAAAACTGACCTGATGAAGGACATACACCATCATACAACCTGTGAGGCGCCATCTTTTAGTTAGTGAGTCTCCCTTTGATGGTCACTGGCTGCTGTCTGCTCTGCCCTGGCGTCTTTGCCCCTGGTAAGTGCTACAAGTGGTCTCACTATCTGGCTTATACAGTGATTGCATTTGTTTAATTGAATGGTCGTCGACCAGTTGAAATGCTCATTTTGGACTGATTGTTAATATTACTTTATCTTACAACACTCAACGTTTGCATTTGTGCTAGCGACAAAGGTGTATATGCTTACTTTGTGCTCATTTTGGACTGATTGTTAACATTGCTTTATCTTACAACACTCAACGTTTGCAGTTGTGCTAGCGACAAAGGTGTATATGCTTACTTTGAGTTCCTGTTACCTCATACCTGCCTAAATCCTTACTGTTACTTCTGTTCATGGCAATATAAGGACTTTTTGAGTCCTTTACCCTGTAGATATACTAGCTTCCATCTGGCTATATGTTTTAGCATATGACTGTTTACTGCGCCACCCATGTGGCGCGAGACCGAGAACTTGGTCCGGACTACTCGTAGCTTTGCAATTATATTACCATAGTTTGCCTAGCTTCATATGTTTGGATCTTTCTGGTAAAAGGCTGTTTGTGAACTACTCCACCCACGTGGAGCACTGTCCGTGCATTTAGCTTTGCTGTAGCATATTTTCTTAAGTACATTTTACTGCAGAACAAGCCCAAACAGTTAACCTACTATATATTAGCAGCTCCCTGGCTGTGCTGCCCTCAGTAAATTCTCATAAATTAATTGCCTCACATATTTCCCTAGGGAATATGGACCTCCACATTTAATTTCTTAACATGCACCTATAGACTATTAGTCATTTGTCAGGTATCCTATCTTGATGTTATACTTTCCACTGCTGACCATATTTACCTGCATTTTGTACCATTGCATTGTGATTTTTGTTGTTTGTACCCCTTGAATGTTGTTGCCTAAAAGTGCTTGAGAACTGTTTATACTGACTAAATGTATGTATCTTACCTATTTAACAGTCACTATTTGTAATGTTATTCGTGTTACTGCTAGCTATTACTGCCTATTTGGATATAAATGCTGAATTGCTAACTCTGTTTCTCTCCTCTACATTTTATCTCCCTTTCTCCACATAGTACCCAGCTCTACCTTGTCCTGCTCCTGATATAACCACAGCCTACCTGGAGTGTTAAGAACCCTATCCAAAACCAGTGGCCTCAACCTCCAGTTTCCTGTTTTCTGAACCCTCTATCAAGGAAAGAAATAAGTATGTTATGGACTAAATCTACCTGGTAAAACAGACCCCTATCCACGACCTGTTTCAGGGCTCCAAAGTTCGCTGGGAGCCTGAGCAGCCAGCTGCCTTACCCCTATTCTGTATCTACCTAACAGCCTACACACCTCTTCCACTTACCTTCACCCCCTCTCACTATAGTTTAAATTTTCTCCACTCTCCTACACTCCTCAGCTCCCTTTCAAACTCACCTACAATACCAGAACTACCCACTAGGGGGCACCCTTCTCCCATCCATCTATCACTCCCTCTCTCCCTGTGCTACTTTTGTAAACTCAATCTATTTTTCTAAGCTTCTTGCCTGTTCCTATTCATACTTACATGGTGCCTGTCAGTTTGTACTCCTCTAGCAGTCTTTTTCCCTAGACTCCCCCTCTATATTAAACCTCTCCACTCATGTCCTGCCTTCCAACCTGTAGCTACCTTCATTACCGATTGTTTCCTCGCTAACTTCTCAGCCTTTGTCTCTACCCGCTCCGTTCGCCCTGCGGGCTCATTCCGCTCCCCTACCCTACCCCCAAATCCCACCCACCCCCAGTGCCTCTACATTTCTACCTACCTAGCCACACACCCTCACCTTTTCCTCCAATCACAACCTCACCACAATTATCCAATCTTCTCCTTTCCCTCCATATTTCTTTTTAACCACTCCCTTTCATCATCTCCTTTATCTTTATCTTCCAGTACCACACCCACTACATTTTGTACAAGTAACTTGAACTATAATATCCACCTTAGCAATGTATAAACCCACCACCCTAGTACTCAAAAATACCTTACTCATACCCTCACTTCTTTCCCCTTTAATAATAGCACTCCTTATAACCTCCTATGAACACCCACTACTATCACACCTTCCCAACCCAACTAAACTTTCTACCTCTTCAATTCCTACCTTCCAAAACCATCACATCAACATTACTTCCACACCTAGCTATCTTTTACCTAAATATCATAGGACAACCCACATAAAATATGTTCACCAAAATCCTAGAAGGCTACCCCTTCCTCAAAGTAAATATACAAACACTGCATATCTAACCCTACTACTCTCCCTAATCAATGGCGATATTCACCCAAACCCAGGTCCAACTAACTCCTCTGTAAATCAGAACTTTAACCAAAACCCCACAGCTAGCCCCCTACCTAAAAAACATAACAACTCACTCTCAATAGCTAACCTCAACATACGTAGCATTAATAACAAAACAACACAACTCCATGCTCTCTTGGAGCTCTATTCCTTTGATATTATTTGTCTAACAGAAACCTGGTTAAAACCTTCAACAAAAGACACTGAAGTCACCCCTCCTGGCTATAATATCTTGTGTCTTGACAGGCTATCAAAAAAAGGTGGTGGAGTAGCTATATTATTTAAATCTAGCCTACAAATAACCACTTTCCACCAAAAACCTCCTCAGGACTCTAAAGCTGAAATTCTTATTACCAAACTCAAACTAAACTCTGTCAGATCTATCTTTATTATCTGCATCTGTGTCCCCCCAGGAAATAATATTTCTACCATCGAAAACATCCTATGTTGGCTATCCCTAAACTTACCCCAAGAAACAATCATCCTAGGTGACTTAAACATTGATTGGCAATCTTGCAGCAACACACAACCTACTAGCCGTATTAATCTTTATGGGTTTTCACAAACTATCACCTCCCCCACTAGAATAAATAAGACTAACAAAAAAGAAAGTACCCTAGATTGGATACTCACCAACAATCAACCCCATACTTATGAAACAGGAATCCTCCCTGATGATATAAGTGATCACTTACTAACCTACATTATCAGGCTGAAAACCAACCCACCTACCCAAAACATAACTAGAACAATCAGAACCAAAAAAAACTTCAACTTGGAGCTATTTCAAAGTGAACTGAATGCATGTAACTGGTCCCCCTTAAAACACCTTTCTCTTGATGAAGCTGTAGATTTCTTTAATGCTAAGTTCCTAGCCATACTTAACTACCATGCCCCCACTCACTCTATTAGAATTAGAACTAAATCTGCCCCTTGGCACTCAAAAGAAACTAAGCAAAAAATCCATTTCAGAAATAAAATCTGGAACAAATCTCGCTTAACTAAAAACACTACAGATTACCATCACTACAAACAACTGAGAAATGAGACCAAAAAAGCAATAATGACTGATAAAAAAAAACTATTACCTGAAATCTCAGCAAACTCGCCAAAATAACCCACAAAAGTTCTGGGCAAACATAAATCAGTTACTACAGCAAAGTAAACCTATCACACCCAACCCACAAGGCTCTGACATAAACAATCCCAACCAAATTGCTAATGACTTTAATTCCTTTTTCACCGAAACAATTCAAACTCTAGCCAGTCAACTCTCTAGTAAAAACACAACTATATCTAACTGCAACTTAAACCCACCTCCCCCTTTTCTGTTCCAACCTGTCCCAACAACTTACATTCTCTCCCTTATCAAAAAACTCAAACCATGTACTCCCTCTGCTGACCTACTACCCACAGAATACTTGCAATTAGCAGCCAAATCCATAGCCTACCCAATTTCCATACTCATTAACAAAACCATCACTGAGGGATATGTCCCTAAACTTTGGAAAGTCTCCCATATTATCCCACTTCATAAGGGTGGAAATTCTACTGAAATCTCAAACTACCGCCCTATAGCCCTACTCTCTCCCTTATCTAAGATTATGGAAAGATGTATACACAAGCAACTGCTTGACCATCTTCTCCAAAATAACTTGCTCTCTAATACCCAACATGGTTTTAGACCTTCCCACAGTACCACCACTGCCCTCCTCTCCTTTACAGACACAATCAACAAAAATCGTAACCATAACATCCTTTCCTCTACACTTTTCTTAGACCTGTCCAAGGCTTTTGACATGGTCAACCACCAAATACTCATACATATTCTTCAATCTTTGTCACTTGAAATCCAACCTATTAACTGGTTCAAATCCTACTTAAATAACAGACATCAAGCAGTACTCTGGAACTCCACTCTATCTTCCCAGCTACCTGTTAACATTGGTGTCCCCCAAGGGTCCATTCTGGGTCCCCTCCTGTTTTCTTTATTTATCAATGACCTCCACCAAGTAGTTCCCCAAGCTACATGCATACAATATGCAGACGACTCTACACTCATTTGCTCAGCCACATTTGTATCAGATCTTCACTCCCTTACACAACACATATTTAATTCTGTAGAATGGTTTTCACAACGCTGTCTCCTACTTAACCCAAAAAAAAACCAAACTACTTCTCTTTACTCCTTCCAGTAAATCGCCCCATATAGACTTTACCATAACATCTAAAAATGGCACACGTGTTTCACAAGATCCTACTACCAAACTACTAGGCATTACCATTGACAACAACCTTAACTTTGATACACATATTAGCAACACTTCGAAAACTATTAATAAAAAAATAGGCTCTCTTTACAGAATCAAACCTTTCGTCACACCAGAATCTAGAAAAACTATTGCCCACTCCCATCTGATATCTCCCCTTCTCTATGCTTCACCCATATTTACTAACGTGTCAAAAAAGAATCTTTTGAAATTAGAAAACTCCTACCACAACATAGCTAGATTTTCTACAGGTAACCCTTTCAGAACCCACCACTGTACTAATCTAAAGCAACTAGGCTGGCTTGAATTACAGCAGTAGCTAAAAATTAATCAACTAGCCATAGCCCATCAAATTCTTTATCAACCTGACAAAACACCTATACTATCTACTCTTATTTATCCCTACCAAAATCTAAAGTCCCTTAGATCTGCACACAAACTTCTAGCAAATATTGACAAAGCAAACAACAAGGCTTGAGATTCCCTTTTTTCTAACACTGTTGGAAAACACTGGAACCTGGTTCCCTCTGAGCTTTCTACTATTCCCTCAAAATCTCTCTTTAAAAAGAGACTTAAGCTCTACCTCAAATCACAATAGCTGTGCCCCTGTACTAATCCTAACTCTAGCTCTTGACACCTGACTAAAGCTATACCTTAAACCCCAAAGTCTACTTCTCATTTACATCAACAGACCTATATCTCCTTCCTACTTTATATATTATGTTCATCTTAATCTCCTTTACCCTCTATTACTGTACATGATGCTAGTATTCTCTCAGAATGTCACTTGTAACAATATTTTTTGTCACAATATTTTACCATTCATGTTATAATTACTGCATTTTTACACTTTAAAACAATGTCTCCAGTTATAATGCTTTCTTTTACTCTGTTATTTTCATATATTTCTTTAATGTAAATTCATCTTAAACTTTGGAGCTTATCTCCCCGGGCCTCTACTGAAAATGGACATATATCCAGCTAGACTTGCCCGGTCAACAAATGTAAAATAAAATAAAATAAAATGAAATAAATGAAGCATTTCATCATCCCAGTAAAGCTAAGAAAAAGTGTGTGAAACAAACACTGCCAGAGTAGTAACTAGGGTAGGACAAGCTGTAAGAAGGCATGGTCAGCGGTTACTGATAGGGTGCAGCTGCAGTAACAATCACTGCCTGACATGTAACTAGGGTGGAACAAGCTGCAAGAGGGCATGGCCAATGGTTACTGATAGGTGCAGGTGCAGGAACAGTCAATGTCAGAGATGTAACTAGAGTGGGACAAGCTGTAGTAACTAGGGTAGGACAAAGGGGGTGGCTGCCTGAGTACAAGCTGTAAGACAGCATGGCCAATGGTTACTGATAGGTGCAGGTGCAGGAACAGTCAATGTTAGAGATGTAACTAGGGTGGGACATGCTGTAAAAGGGCATGGTCAGAGGTTAATGATAGGGTGCAGGTACCATAACAATCACTGCCAGAGATGTAACTAGGGTGGGACAAGGTGTAAGAAGGCATAGTCAGCGGTTACTGATAGAGTACAGCTGCAGTAACAGTCACTGCCAGACATGTAACTAGGGAGGGAAAACTGTAAGAGGGCATTGTCAGTGGTTACTGATAGGGTGCAGGTGCAGTAACACTCACTGCCAGACATATAACTAGGGTAGGACAAAGGGGGTTGCTGCCCAAGAACAAGCTGTAAGATGGCATAGTCAGCAGTTACTAACAGGATGCATGTGCAGTACTGACATTCATTTAAGAGTCTCAAGTGATATTGCAGGTTCTTTAGTGAATGACAATACTGCATTCATAGCTCTCGGTGCTTCAGTAACTGTAGCAAGCAGCTTCTTACAGTTTAGATACTTTTTTCCTCGACTTCAGTTTTGAGTTGAGGGGGTGCCATTCTGGGTAATTACTTAGGGTACCAGATGATCAAGAAACAGCTCTGGTCACTGCTAATGAGCTAATGTTTTCTCTAAATTTTTTATATTCTTCTCAGCTTTTCCACCAAACTTCAGATCGTACTAGAGGTCAGCTATTGAAATTCTTGCTTCTCTAACAAATCTCTTGAAGTCCATACCTGCATACTGTGAAATATTAAAAGTATGTTACCTCATCAGGAACCCCATGTCTTCTAAACACAGCTTTTAGTGTACTAACCACACCACTGTTTATAGTGTTTGTCAGTTTCACAACCTTGGGAAACTTAAATAGCAATCAGCACAGATCAGATACACAGTCTTAAAACTGAAATAAATAGGTTTTAGTTTAACTTTATAGTTTTCCTGGAACCAAATAAGAAAGTATCCCTCTCTTTCTCCCCGTGTCTTTTTTTTCTCAATGCTATAAGAAATGCACACTGTGTAGCTCTGAGCATTTTGTTCCACAATATTCTAAAATTATTGGCAGTATAAGACAGTATAGTTCTTCCTTTGCACTTTACAATCCCTAAATATGACTCATGAATTATTACCAATATTTCTTTCTTTGGTTTATGAAGTGTTATTTATTTGTCACCAAACAAAGAGGCACCAGGGATTCAAAAAACACTAAGAACCAATAAGCAAGAATCCCAGACTGGATATTGTAGAACCACCATGGAAAATGCACTGGAGGTTTAAAACCAAAAATATATATATTTATTTAATACAAACATGTTTTGGTTTTAAGCCTGCAGTGTATTTTCCATGGTGGTTACCCTATATCCACTCTGGGATTCTTGTTTATTGGTTCTCTTTTCCTTTGTCAGCCTAAAGCGCTAAGCTTTCTTTGCAATTAATTCCAGTCTTACATGAAAATTATTTCTTTCTTCAGATCAGATTTGCATGTGTCACCTTCTCATGGACACTTCCTGAAGCATCAGTATCTCTGCATTATAATAAATACATTACTAAAACTCTTTAAACTGATTACTGCAAATTGGGCATCAAGATTATTTCAATAAAAGATGTTAACAGTTTTCCAAGAGGGACTACAAACAATACACAGCAGATGCAGTTGTAGTGACCGAACATTTAATGTTAGTAAATGTTGTATAATTAGACTTTACAAAAATGACATATATTCATTGGTACTCAGCAGACTTGTGCTTGAGGAGACTATGGAAGAGTCAGTTTTCCAATTGCTCCAAAACACTGTATGGTTAAGTGATTTGCTCAGCATCACAAAGTAATAAAATTAAGGCTAAAGGAATTAAACTCTGGGCTATACAGAGCAGTTCATTATGATCTCATAGCCTTAATCTTCTGTGCTAATTGCCATTCATAAGAATATTTATTTGTTAATCTCAGTTCTGTCTGTGGATGGTGTGTATCCTTACTCACTAAAAGTAAAAATCAATTAGTTTGTAAAGACACACTCAAGTATATGCTGATATTATGGTGATATTATGGCGATGTTTATGGATAAACATGTGCATAACAGTATAAGAGATGGGATACTGCTACTCCTTCTCTGGCTGCTGAAAGTAAATGTTATACAGTCTTGATCACCTGTTTAGAAAGAAATTAAAAAGAAATATTGTGTGTCAGACTAATTTTAAAACAAAACACATCTATAGCACTGCTGTTGGGAGAAATCCTTGACTCACTGAGGTTAATGGAATGAAGTGTTAACTGACGACTAATTGTTGCACATAGCTTAAATAATTTTGCAAAATGCCTCAGTTTTATTCCTACTTGTTAAAACCATTTGAAGAAAGCTTATATCTTCTAAATAAAAGTGTGGCATTTCATTTTCTTCATGTAGTGGCCATTTTGTTATTTTATAGTTTTCAGTCACTGAGCTTCCGCTCCTAGTTAATGCAGTGTCACTCTTTGATGATGTTGATGTTTTTTTAATATTATTTTTTATAAATCTTTTAAAATGTTTTAATGTACAGCATTTGAATTGGTGTAACTAGATTTTTAAGCTGCAGCTGTTACAGGGGTTAATAGGTGATTGATTATTGATACTACTGACTGATTGCAAAGCTTATAGCCCTGGCAAGGTATACTTGTTGTAGTTCTTAATAGTTAGAACTGAAACTGTATCCTAATGTCATGTTCTTTTTTAACTCTCCACATTTATTTCTTCATTTGCTCAAATGTGTCTGCTTTACTGATGCATTATGGTTATTGAGAAAGTGGAGTGGGAGGATTTCTGTCACTGCATCTCACTGTTGAGAGATGAAGTGCCTAAACAAGCAAAGTAGTTTCCATCATATGGCCACTCAGATGGGCGTAATTCACTTGATCAACATTTCAGAATGTTGAACATCATATGCTTGACACCATATGATCAATGGTCTGAAACAATAACAATAAGGTATTGCAGGAATACTATTTGTACTGAGATTGTGGTACAGTGGGGATCAGGGAGTTCCCATTGTAGTGCAATTGCAGAGTAGGTATATATTATTAGCAAGGGGTGTGGGAGTGCAGTGGGGCTTGCCCCCCTACAAAAACATAGTGTCTGTATTTCTTTCTTTTTTGAGTTTTCAGAACATTGATCATATGGTGTTCAACATCCTGAAACATTAATTATATGAAATAGATCCACTCAGACATATCCTCTGCCCCTATTGCAGCTCTGTTTTTCTTTTTTGAGATGGGGGGGGGGGTTGCCACCTTTATGTGTTATTGCCAGAAGCAAGATAAAATACGTTACTATAGCCAAAGCTTCTTGAAAGTGATTGGTCAAACATGTCCTCTCTTCCCAGTGCAGCTCTGTTTAATGAAGGCGGGATGTAGCTTTTAGATATTACTCTTGGAACTGAGATGAAATGCATTAGTACAGGCAGTACTTATTGGCATATGACATATAATCATTGAAACGATACCTACTGATCTGAGTACCATAGAGGCTATTTTAGGGTAGGAGATTTCTGACATTTTATGCAACCTTTAAGAGACTATTTGGAGGACTGTTGACCTAAAGTGCATCTTTTGATTATGGAAGAAAACCGGAGTGTCCAGAGAAGACCAGCACAGGCACAGGGCAAGTATACAGACTCTACATAGAAGGCACACTAGCAGAGAACTGAAGTAACAGGCACAATGAGGTAGCATAACTAACCATTGTACCACTGTTGCTCTGAAAAATACAAATAATTCATTATATCTGCTACGAGTCCCTTTTCCTGAATTATAATTTACAACTAAGTCATACATCTGTAATTATAGCATTGTTCTCTGCAGTCTGGGTGGTGCCTTGTGCAATGACTTCTTAATTATACTCTGTCAGTGTTTTGTTTCTAACGTCACTTTTTTCTCTATAAATACATTTACAAACATAGATTTTGTCTGGCTTTACAGTGGTAACTGCATTATTATCCAACTGACTGACCTTAGTGTATTTCATAAACATACCTTGTGGCTCAACTGCTTTTGGAGTCTTTTTCTCAAACCTGCTGCAACTTTCCCTGAAGAAGTCATCACTGTTAACACCACACAATTCACCTGAATATGTTGAACTATTGGCCAGCAGCATAAGCCAGTAAATAAATCTTCTAAACACTTGAAGCCAATCATCACTCTGCAAATATTTTCCAGATCTACTTAGTAATGCTGTTTTCATCCTGTGAATTATTTTTGTCAAGCCAAACCTCAGAGAAGTCAAAAGAGCTGAGAATGAGGGCTCTCCATTCACCTCATATCTGGAACTGAATCTTGTGTTTTTATGCCTGTATTCATGTATTTTTGAAAAATAATTTATTACCTTTAACAAGAGCACTAGACAGAGACCATAAAACAACACAGACCATAAACCATTCACAGAGTGTAATTAAGAATTCATAGTACAAGTCACCACCCAGAATACAGATGTTTTTTCTTGTATTGTCATGTAATGCAAATCTATTTCAAATATATTTTCATTTTTTTACATTGTACTGAAATTTTGAAACCCAACATTTCATATCTTTCTACAGTGAATATTAAAATCCTTATCATGGTAGTATGTTTATTCCTGCCCAAAATCACTTACCTACCTGCACCTTTCTAAATAATAGATGTATGTTTACTCCTCTCTAGAAATTACTTTCTTAACTGCATCTTTCTCCATAATTCTTAACTCTGTATATTTATCTGACACGTTATTATATCGTATCTCTTTTTGTCTACCATACATCTCTCTTTTTACGCTATATAAAGTTTCATTATATCTTACCTCCGGATTCTGCAAGCTCTGCATAGAGTGCCTGAATAGTGCAAGAGCTGCTGCACGCAATATGGCTGACGAGCGATCCAGGAATGAGCCCCCTAGACGTGCACGACTGCGTCTACACTATTCCTGCATGGACACCACTGCTATATGCTAATTACCTCATTTGCTGGTGAAAACCATGTAAATGAGGTGAATTAGTGATCCAGGAAGCAGGCAGGCGTCTGTGCAGGAATAGTGTAACCTGCAGAAATGTATTCGGTTACTAACCGAATACATTTCTGCAAATTACAAAACGGAGGCATGACAGCTCAAAAGAAAGCATGTATTCAATGTAGTAGGCATGCCAATGGCCAAATATATGGCCATTGACATGAAAAATGGTTGCAAAATTATAAAAAACAACTTTATTTCTTTTTGGGCCGATCTCGGCTGTTTAAGTGTAGGGCACCAGTGCGCAAACGGGATTGGCCCGAAAATAAGAAAAAAAGTGGAAATAAGCTTTTAAATCCAAATCAGCATTTTGCCATAATAGTCAATGCCATGCATAAGACAAGGTTGCTAAGGGGGAAGGCTGAGTGTGAGTGTGGTAACGATGAATTAGAATTCTGTTTTATGCAAATGAGGGGATTGATACTGAATCACAGATTTCCTCTCAGTGTTAGCTTGCACCCAACTATGTAGGTGCAGCAACACCACTGTATAAGGCTAAGAGGTGGATGACCTCATAAAGTAGAGCGTCATGCATGCTGTAAGCTTATTGGAGCTCTGTGGCCCGTGTTTGCCCTTAGCTAAGCACAGCTAAGGAAGATGGTGTGTCTGAGGCTGCCTAGCAGTGTTTACATTGCCTAAATGGGTGTGCTTGCCATTGCATTGGGTATGCGCGCTGCACCTCGGAGGATAAATAGGAAGGCAATGGGAAGGGAAAAACAGCAGTAGGAAGGGAATCAAGGAGAACTAGCATAGCTGGCAGGTGAAATGTATCAGAATCAGCCAATTACACATAGAACAGCCTAGCACACTGCTATAAAGTATGCAAACACCTTCCAGTCTGGTTTTTCCCACAAACTCTACACCACCATTATACACAGATGGGGAAATGTTACCTGACAAAACTAACAAAATGTTACGGGGTGCTGTTGCTCTCATAAATCAATATGTGGGAGAGGCTGAGGGTGGTTAGGATGAGAATGCTGATGACCAACCCACAGTGAGGAGAAGGAGAAGAGTGTACAGACCTAGGGTAACCTACCAGGGGCTACATGAGCTGGAGACAGTGGAGTGCTATAGGGTGGAAAGGGACATTCTACAGCAAATTGTTGAGCTGTGCTGGCCATGCCTCAGACACAGAACCAACAGAGGGGAACCCATCCCAGTGGATACCAAGGTATGAGTAGGCTTAAGAATGCTAGCCACAGGTACCTTCCAAAGGGCAACTGGGGATATCATGGGGATCCCACAGGCATCAGCATCCAGGGTACTCCACCATTTCCTGGATATCATGTCACTACATGCCAGTGAGCACATATATTTCCTCAACACTCGTGAGGCATTGACCAGCAATATGCATCTCTTCCACCAAATAGCAGAATACCCTGAGGAAGTGGGTGCTATAGACTGCACGCACATACACATCAAAGCACCACCCAGTGAGCGGAGTAGGGTGCACATAAACTGCAAGGGCATCCCCTTCATCAACTGCCAGGTCATGTGTGATGCCCAGGGCATTATCTTGAATGTGTGTGCTGGCAGCCCTGGAAGCTATCACGACTCTGACATCTGGCATATAACACAGCTGTACCAGCCATTTGCCAGTGGGGACATCCCATATGGCTACCTAGTGGGAGATGCTGGCTACGCACAGGAGCCGTGGCTGATGACACCCCACAGAAATGCACACCCACATTTCAATATTTGTTGAACAATAGGGCATATATCCCAACAGCAGGTTTGGTGTAAACATACCCATTGATTTGTGTGTTTAGATTCTTGTTGCAGGTATGGTGGGGGGAGAGAGCAATGTCAATTAACAACTTGTATATCCTTGCAGTACTCACAACTTTAATGATCATTGCTCTAATCATTAATCTACAGGTATTATTACAATACCCTATGGCCTTGGTTTGGGCAGTGGCATGTTTGTACACAGTGTATACTTCAACTGTCTTATAGCTAAATTCTACTCCTCTTACCTGGTAGACCTGTGGAGGGAATGTTTATTAACACTACCTGACTGTTTCTACACATATTCCCAGATTCCTAGTTATAATTATGCACATACCTCTCAATCTCTTAATGCACAACATCTGGACAAAGCTTGACAACATGGTACAAATAGGGACATATTTTGAATATTGCTCTTATAAACTTTTAGACAGTTGCTAAGAGTAACATGATTTGTTTTAATATCCATTTTCTGAAGGATTTGAAGTCTGACACTCAAATGTATGTCATTATTTGGTGACTACAATCCTGAGATCATCCCAGTGATTTGCCAGGAAAAAAGAGGAACAGGCGAAAAATATGAGCCAAATATCTAGACATTCTGGGAAAATCTGTATAGTTGAGAGGTACAATTATGCATACAGCTTACTACCACTCCCAGGATTCGAACCATGGTTGTGTGTCCTAAGAATACAACAATGTGTACTTTACCAGAGTGAGCTATTTAGAAACAGCTGTCTGTTTCTTCAGTGTTTTCTGTCTAAGTCTTTCTTGTACTGACCTTGTACTTATAGCAGTCTTATACAGACATTCCCAGACATATTTTTACATAACACAGTGTGGGTAACAGTGGTAAACACAACATTACTATTCAGTGAATGCAACACTAAATGCCATACAATACCAGAGTAAACACAACCAGTCCAGGATTTAGAACTTTATTGCCAGGCAGTTACGGTTTTATTTAAATATCACCTATATGGGACTATTACTGTCATATTGTTTGATTTATTCAGTACAACCTATACACAGTTTTTATACTGCCAGGTGATTTTCTACTACTTTATATTTATTTGATATGACTACTACAAGCAAGATTGTTACTCACCAGCCACGCAATGCAGCCTTTGCAACCTGCTGGCATGGGCTTCCTGATTCACAGCCCACGCAGCTGCACCTGTAAAGGGAATAGAGAAATATTTAGGCATACCTATCCATCAAATACATAGGCTGGACTTTGGTAAATAGTTATTGATATGAATACTTACACACTGCTGGGACATCACCCCTCTGCCTTGCTTCTTGGACCCACTCATTCAAGAGCTCCCTCTTCCTCCACTTCAAGTCGGCATAGTGGTGCCGGACCTGCTCACCAGTCCAGGGGATACCAGTGGCACTGGTGAGATCACAGGTGAGATGGTCTCAGGCTTCTGCTTTATATTGGGAGCCCTGGTACTGGCCCTGCAGCAGTCTCTCGTTATGTTTTTTTACCAGGAGTCCTACTATGAACTTGGACTCCTGTATGCCCCAGTGCTGCACCTGGAAGCACATGTCCTCACCAACACCTGCCATACTGCCTACAGTGGGAAGCTGCAACCAGTTATGAGCTGTATTCCTGCCTGTGAGGTTTAAATACAGCCATTTTCCCACCCTTTGCCGTGATTGGACAGTTTTGAATATGCTGAGCTAAGCTACGGGCAAACCTGCTTAGCTAAGGTTGGCAGTGCTTAAAGGGGGTAGGTTCAACACTGCTTACCAGTGGGCAAATCCACTTAGCTGAGCTATTTATTGCTTAGTATTCATATGTACACAATGCTTATACCTGGTCAACAGAGCTGTGCAATGCTTAGCATTGCTTATTTTTTTTTATTTTATAGACTATCTGCTGTATGGGATTGATTCATCATTCATTACATATTATAAATTTGTTTACGGTCCCTGTGCCCACTGAATGGCGCACAGCAACAGTTATCCTACTCCACAAAGGGGGAGCCACCACTGATCCCGGGAACTATAGACCTATTAGCCTGACGAGCCTGGTCTGCAAAGCCATGGAACGTATCATCATGGAACTCATAAACAAAGACATTGGTAATCTCCAAACTCTGGATCCCACCCAGTTCGGGTTTGTGAAAGGCAGATCATGCCTCCTGAACCTAATCGACTTCTTTGAGGCAGTCACCAAAGCCGTAGATGAGGGTAAAGTGGTTCACACAGCCAATCTTGACCTCGCCAAGGCTTTCGACACCATCCCCCATTCTGGAATTATAGCTAAACTAGGCATAAATCCCTACGTCACAAGATGGGTTGCTAACTGGCTCACTGACAGAACCCACACTGTAAAAGTTGCAGACTCCAAATCTGACCTCAAACCAGTGACAAGTGGAGTACCACAGGGTTCTGTCCTGGGACCGCTCCTGTTTGGTATCTACTTCTCTGAAGTACAGGCTAACACAGAAGGCCTCTGGCTAATGAAGTTCGCGGATGACTGCAAACTAGGAGCCATAGTCAAGTCCCCAAATGATGTGAACATCCTACAGAAGGGCCTCTCTGAGACAGATGCCTGGTGTCAGAGCCATGGCCTCAAGCTCAATACCAAAAAGTGCAGTGTCATCCCCTTTGGTAAAAACTCTGTACCCATGAACTACCACATAGGTAGCAATCTACGTAACACCGAATGCATGATAAGAGACCTTGGGACCCAGGTGGACAGTAGTCTCTCCTTTGATAGTCACATCGCCACAGTAGTCAGGAAGTCCTTCTACGTGGCACACCTCGTCATAAAAGGGTTCTCATCCAGGAAAAAAGAGGTCATCGTTACCTTCTACTCATCACTCATTAGACCCATTATAGAGTACAACGCCCTTTTGGAATGTACCTCACAAGACATCTGCAGCAGCTGGAAAGGCCACAGAAGTACCTCACAAAGAGGATTACTGGACTCAAACAAATGCCCTACACTGACCGCCTCAAAAAACTCCAGCTTTACTCCATAGCATATCGCCTACTCAGAGATGATCTCTGCCTAACATATAAAGCTATGTCAAACCCAGAGCTGTTGGACATGCTACACCTAAAGAAATCCCAATCCCTCAGAGCTACACACTCTAGGGACCTAAACCTTGTCACCACAATAAACAGGACATGCTGGAGGGATAGATTCCTATCCCAGAGACTTCCCATACTCTGGAACAGGCTACCCATCTATGTCAAGCAAAGTTCTTCATTAGCACTCTTCAAGAAAAATCTTGATGAGTGGATGGGAAATAGGAAATACACCCCGGGGATCACTTCTGTGTGTCTGCTCGTCAGTGGCACAGGAAAATAACTTGCTTGGGTGGCGGAAGCCAGGGAACCTTGTTGGCTAGGCTTGCATAGGCCCTTGGGCCGATAGCCTAGTACCTACCTATGAACCTACGAACCTATGAACCTAACATCCCCCACTGTGCTTTCATTACATTTATTCATGTGTGACTATACTGTATGGGGCACTTGTGTTTATATGGGGGTTTCACAACTTTATTAAACTGACACCTCACATCTGGACCTACTAAAATAGTCTGGTTAACAAATATATGTTATTTAGTAGCTAACTATAAAAAAAATGTTTATGTACTGCTTTCACATGTAAAATGCAAATTGGTTGTAATCCAGAAATCTTATTATAAGTCTGTTAATCCTTTGAAATTCATAGGTTCATAGGTAGGTACTAGGCTATCTACCCAAAGGCATTTATAAGCCTAGCCAGAATGTATTGGCTTTCGCCACACCCTTAGATTAGTTCCCTGTGCCTCTCTCCAGCAGAGCCACTGAAGTGATCCCCGGGGTAATCTTTCTGTTTCCCATCCACTCGTCAAGGTTTCTTTTGAAGAGTGTTAGTGAGGAGCTCTGCCTAATGTAGATTGGAATCTTGTTCCAAAGCATAGGAAGTCTCTGGGACAGGAATCTATCCCTCCAGCATGTCCTATTTATAGTTGTAGTGAAGTCTAGATCCCTAGAGCATATGGCTCGAGGGGTTAAGGTTTTCTTTAGGTAGAGTATGTCCATCAATTCTATGTTGGACATGGCCTTGTATGTCAGGCAGAGATCACCTCTGAGTAGGCGGTATGCAACCAAGTACAGCTGGAGTTTCTTCAGTTGAGCTGCATAGGGCATCTGTTTGAGGCCAGTGATCCTCTTGGTGAGGTACTTCTGTGATCTTTCCAGCTGTTGCAGGTATCTTGTAAGGTACATCCCAACTGGGGTATTGTACTCTATGATGGGTCTGATGAGTGATGAGTAGAGGGGCACAATGACCTCTTTTGATCTGGATGCAAACCCTTTTGTGATTAGGTGGGCCATGTAGAAGGATTTTCTAACCACTTTGGCAATGTGATTATCAAAGGTGAGATTACTATCTACTTGGGTCCCCAGATCCCTTATTATGTCTTCCGTATTTAGGGGACTACCACCTCTGTGGTAGTTTGTGGGTACTTTGTTTTTTCCAAAGGGGATGACTGCACTTTTTGGCATTTAGCTTGTGGCCATGATTTTGACACCAGGTATCCGCCTCAGTGAGACCCTTTTGGAGGATATCTGTGTCAGCCGGAGAGTCAATTATAACCCCTAGTTTGCAGTCATCTGCGAACTTGCTCAGCCATAGTCCTCCTGTGCTTGCCTGTACCTCTGAGAAGTATATGCTGAACAGGAGGGGTCCTAGGACTGAGCCCTGGGGAATGCCACTTGTAACCGGTTTAGAGTCGGACCTAGCTCCCACAACTCTCACCATGTGGGTTCTGTCCATGAGCCAGTTGGCAACCCATCTTGTGATGTACTTATTCTGTTGCTCCTCTAGTGCCCAGGCATGGCTGAAAAGGTTCAGTTAGACCAGGCTATTTCCCGGTTATCAAACAGACATAAATATTTGGTAACATAAAGGACCACGTGGTGAAATCAGGGTAGTTGTTGCTCAAGGAATTCACATGGACTTTTACTACTAGATATCTTAAGGGGATACAAGTAACCACATCCAAAAGCAAGATGTTGCTAAAAGCTGAGTTCGACCTAATTGGGTGATTAGAAATGTATTTTATGGTTTTGTGAGAAACCAATCCAAATGAAACTGAAGTCTCCAGAACAATACATTTGTCATATTTCATACGAGGAATCATTTAAATGAGACATCCAGCTTAATGAGAGTTAAACGGTAAAGTAACTAATCCAATTAAGCAAGTTTATATTGCCATCTTGAATAAGTTTGTCAATAAACTAGATGGGTGCTTCCTCATTAAAGATGCAACTTATGCTTATAAGTTGAGCCTGCGGGTTATTTTTTTAACTAACACCCCTTCACCATCAGTTCTTTTGTTCAGTTTGTTGCTTGCTAAACAATGAAAGCTGTCCCTTATGAGTAGAGGAGAATATCTGTCATCCTTTAGCCATGATTCAGTGATAACCACTGCATCACCTTTCAAATAGAGCCTATCTGCTATTAACAATATTGGCATTAAACAAGACAATGTTGAGACCTTTAACTAGAGCTAAAGGATGAGGCACAGGAGTGTGTGTAGGGACTGGCATTCATTTGGATGTGAAGAGATGCAGAAAGGTTGTATATTAGGTAGCATTGCAGTCAGATAGTTATAGATGATTGAAGCTGGGGTAGGAGCCTGAACTCTAAGTCTGTGAGATAGCTCCCACAACGCACTCATTCATGTCCCAAACATCCAGGACTGTTGTGGGAAGGAGCTCTGGTTTGCATAGCTGTCATATTGAAAGGTCTTTAGCAGATGATTAATAGCATGTTGTTTTAGTCACTAGCATTAATGGAATCAGTTATTATTAGTACTAGAGTCTTGGCTATATTTGCAGTCAAAGTGGCAAAGTGACATCTATTAAATATCCAGTGTGAGATGAACTAAAATACCAGGGTTTTCAGGGTATATTGGCTAGTTATGCTATCCTTGTTTACTTTAGAAAAACTGTATGCCAGCCCTTGGTAATACGTGTAAAGGTTTATGGCTTGAAGAATATCCTGCTTATATAAAATAAATAAATAGAAAAGAAGAAGAAAAATTAAGAATCAGGCATAACAGCACAACAGACTGCCAGGAGAGACTGTCTAAAGAGTTGGAAAGCAATTTAGAAAGTTCAATCAACTCTCAGCCCTTGACAGTGAATTACCAAGTGAGAAGCCAGTGTAACAACTATCATCTATGACTATTGTTTATTAAATCCTGAGGAGTAAAGACTGTTGACAGTGTAGGCCTTTCACTTAGCCCACACAAAAAGTAGAATGCAACCAGAAAAGGACACATCTGCTAGGGAAAGAAGACTCAAATGTGTAGTAAGGGAGAGTGCCCCAGATGGGATCCCCTTCAAAGGATCAAAATTGCAGAACATCGAACCTCTGATCATTGAGGACTAGAGGATCTGTGTGGACGTAGAATGTGTCGTCCATGGGAGTATAAGCCATAAATTACAGCTGGAAGAAACAAGACTCAGCACAGAGATGGGGAGGAACTATTTTACAGAAAATGAAATGAACATTTGTAACAAGCTGCCAAGGGAATTGGTGGCTTGTGTATCAGTTGACTGATTGATATATAAATGGAGGAGAGGAAAATGGACAGAGACTAGAAATGGAGAACTGAGAGTTTCATTTATTTAACTTCATGCTATCATGTACTCTATGATTTCCCACAATCTTTTACAGGTTAATGTGCATTTTCATATATTAAACACATGACTCATATTTTTTGCATTCTAATGCATGCCCTGTTGTAGTACATTATTATTCAATTGACCCTGCAATGTTCAATAACACTGTTATCTAAGTTCATAGGTAAGTACTACTCTAACTGTCTTTGTGGACCATTTTAAGCCTAGCCAATTTTCCTTAGTGAGAATCAAACCCAGTACCTCTTGTCTGTAAGTTAAACATCTTAACCACTATCCCAACCAGAAGTGACTTAATTTGATCAAGTTCGGTGCCTGTGGATAAAATATGTATAATCAGATAAAAATGCAGTATAGAAATGATGAAGTGCCATTCAAAAAATGTTTTTGATTGTTTTTGACCCAAACTGAGTTTCAGTCATCAGCCTCTTCCTAGTTAATTATCTTGTTTTTCACTGGCCACTGGTGTGAGAGTTTACCAAGAGGGGTCATCATTTAGGCAGCCATTGGAGTGGTTCAAAGTTATTTTCTTGCTGGTCCCCACATCTCCTGTGCATGCTTGGTTCATGAGGGAAGAGGGCATGCCATGAACTCACTGCGATGTGTTTCCCCTCACTTCCACATTGGACAGTGACAGCAAGCAGCATTGTCCTTCCATCCTCAAACATTAGGTGATAATTTCTCCTAATTTCCACAGACCAGTGTCCTCATAGAGAGTCCGACCTTCATTCCCATCCAGGAGAGGTGAGTTGTCTGTGCCCCTTCAATTGCCTGGCTCTTCCATTACTGGGGATTCTAATCAACTGTAGTAACCTAAGTCACCATCAGAGCTTTAGCTCTCTCTGCACCATGGAGACAGGTATAGTTATTTTAGTATTTATTTGTTAGCCAGCTAAGTGAACTGGTCCTTCACTGGTCCTTTAGTCATAATCTGGGACACAAAGGGTGTGTCAATATCGCAAAGACAGTTCAAAACTGCCAGTCAATCAGCATGTTCATTGGAGTTGAACAAAACCTAGTGTGACCAGAGAAAAAAAGCATGAAAATCCACACTGGCAGAAGCTGAGGGTTAGGACTGAGCCCTGGATACTGGAACTGTGATCCAAAACCTTTATTTCTCAGCCACCATGATTGCACACTCAATGTCACACGTCAGTGCAGGCTGCTGGATCACTAACCATCTGTATTACCTTTTGCTGGATCTAAATATCCTTTGAATAAAGATCTGCTCTAAGTTCCTGTTTGAGGACTACCATTTTTCCACACAAAATAGCTCCTTAACCACAGTAGACATTTTAATGAGAGAGACAGCTTTAGTAAGCAATAAAAACTGCATGTTCTTTAGCATTAGCCTGTGGGTTTTTCCCATTGCATAAGCTAACAGTGGTCTCATGCATAGATTCAGAATGCCATCTGAAGCAAAAAAGGATCCATCCCTGAGTTTTTCTGAAATCCCAGGTTTCCTTTAGGTGCAGTCATCTGCAAAACAAGGAACAAGAAACCCTCTAGTATATTACACTACAGTATCCCATGAGAAAACCATTCATTGCAAAAGCCATATATTTGGGAATATTCTGCCCTAAAAGGTCATTAGTAAATAATGACAAGCTTTGGACCCTCTTCAGGCTAAACCTGAACAACCTAGCATTCTTCTGAAACTAATTAGTAAGGGAGCTTTTTTCAGAGCTGATCAGTTACTTTCTCAGCCTGCATAACAGCTGCTGTCCTGTCAACAGCTTAGGTGTCTTGTTACATTAGTGATGTTTGTAAAAAAAAAAAAAAAAAAACGTTGTACAGTTCCCAGCCATTAAAACACTCTACAGCTGGAATGCTTTGAATTATCAGAGTTATAACCAGGAGCTTTCTGGGCTTGGGCCTGCAGTAAACCCTGTGATTCTTTTGGATAATTGCACACATTTTGATTCAGTATGAAATACAGTATGCAACACATTGCTGGCAATGACAAAGAGAATGTTTGCCTTCTACATCCATGTAAGGCCAAAACCTAAAGTTTTTTTTTCTTTCCCTGAGCACACATAAAGCCCTACTGTTTTGAACCACTTTATAGCTTGGCTCCAGCTTTATAGCTATTCATCAAGGATAATCACCCAAGCTATGCATCAAATGGTTTATACAAAACCAACTTTATAGCATTTTCATCCCTTTCTTTAAGCCTGTCTTTCACTTTTATAGCAGGCACTAACACTTTTTCAAACTATCCTGTCATATGGCTCCTATAAAGTATAGATGAGGGCAAATGAGAAATGCAGTAACACTCACCCAAATAAATAACTACCCTGTTAAAGTAGTCCTAGGACACAAACTAAACACATGAAATGTTTGTTAATGCTCTGAAAAAAAAATTCTCATCAGCATATAATTACTATATAGTATTGCAGAAAAGGTAGAGCAAAAGCATTTGTATACCCACCGATGACTGTTACAAAAGATCAAGTCATGAAGGATCAAAATCCTTTGTGTATGTTTGTGCATCTCTATGAGAATGCGTGCGCATGCTTGTGTGTGTGTGTGTGTGTGTGTGTGTGTGTGTGTGTGTGTGTGTGTGTGTGTGTGTGTGTGTGTGTGTGTGTATGTGTGTGTGTATCTTTGTGAGTATACGTATGCATGTATGTGTGTGTGTGTGTGTGTGTGTGTGTGTGTGTGTGTGTGTGTGAGCGTGCGTGCGCCAGAGCATTTTGATGTGTAACAGGTCCAGTTTCTATTCTTGCATTTTCTCAAATGTAGAACCAATGAAATAGAAATTTTCTGGAGCTTGTCACAGTCAAAACAGACCAATAGCTGGCAAGCCTACAATTTAATATTAGTATAAGGAAAAAGACAGTGACATACAGATCTGGTAAGTGTGTGTGTGTGTGTGTGTGTGTGTGTGTGTGTGTGTGTGTGTGTGTGTGTGTGTGTGTGTGTGTGTGTGTATGTGTGTGTGTATACGTATGCATGTATGTGTGTGTGTGTGTGTGTGTGTGTGTGTGTGTGTGTGTGTGTGTGTGTGTGTGTGTGTGTGTGTGTGTGAGCGTGCGTGCGCCAGACCATTTTGATGTATAACAGGTCCAGTTTCTATTCTTGCATTTTCTCAAATGTAGAACCAATGAAATAGAAATTTTCTGGAGCTTGTCACAGTCAAAACAGACCAATAGCTGGCAAGCCTACAATTTAATATTAGTATAAGGAAAAAGACAGTGACATACAGATCTGGTAAGTGTGTGTGTGTGTGTGTGTGTGTGTGTGTGTGTGTGTGTGTGTGTGTGTGTGTGTGTGTGTGTGTGTGTGTGTGTGCGCATCTGTTTGCGTATGTGCATCTTGGAGCAGAGGGCATAGCAGCAACCCTCCCTGAGTTTGCAGAATGTCCCTGATTTTGCCTTGTGTTTTTTGCCTTCTTCCTCATGAAATGGAAGTCAACAGTTCCACTCACTAGTGTTTCATAGTTCTTATTGTTCAGAAGATTTATACCAATGCAAAGCATCTTGTACTTTCAGGGAATTAGAGTTGTATGTCTGTCTTGCATCTGTCCCTGATTTTGCAGAACATTTCTGATATTACCCCATGTTTTGCCATCCCTTGTAAAAGTTGATTTTATCTGGTAAATCAGTAAGGATTACAGTGAGTCAGTTAGTATAATGCCAGCCAATAGCACTGCATAGTTTTTATTGTTAAAAATGTTGCCTCAAACTTTGTTCGACTATTAACTTTTTCACTGAACTAGAGTTTATCTGTCTACTTCTTACCTCTTCTCATTTTGTAGAACATTTATGATATAAGCACAGCAAACCTGACAAATGTTAAGCAAACACTACTCAAAATGAAAAACAATAAACCAATAAAAGGCACTGGAAGGAAAGCTTTAAGAATAGTTAAAAGAATACAAGACTTAGCACTTTTGCCCCTTCAATCTCTGGAGCATTATCAGAGTAAATAAAATAATCACATACATTGCCATTTATAAGTTACACTAATTCAGCAGCAGCCAACCAATTGTTATGATATAAGCAAGTCACTTAACCATAAAGTACTTCTTAGTTGCAACTGAAAAGGAACACTTGTCCAAATTGGGCTTTTCTAGTTAACAAGTAGATCAAAAATCCTAGCAGATGGTGTGTGAGCGGAGCCTACTTAGTATAAAAGAAGACAGGATGCTATTCAGAGCACATTTTTAAAACACTTTTACATCATTTAAGAGCTCAAAAAAAAAAGAAAGCTGGATAGGTTTTAAAGAGAGACATAAATGATGGCATGTTCAGTAGAAGTGTGAGTTTTAATGTCAGGGAAAAGGAGAAGGTGAGAGAAGCAACAGACGGAACTGCCCTCTGAGGGAAAAGGAGAAGGCAAGAGAAGCAACAGACGGAACTGCCCTCTGAGGGAAAAGGAGAAGGCAAGAGAAGCAACAGATGGAACTGCCCTCTGAGGGAAAAGGAGAAGGCAAGAGAAGCAACAGACAGAACTGCCCTCTGAGGGAAAAGGAGAAGGTGAGAGAAGCAACAGACGGAACTGCCCTCTGAGGGAAAAGGAGAAGGCAAGAGAAGCAACAGACGGAAATGCCCTCTGAGGGAAAAGGAGAAGGCAAGAGAAGCAACAGACGGAACTGCCCTCTGAGGGAAAAGGAGAAGGTGAGAGAAGCAACAGATGGAACTGCCCTCTGAGGGAAAAGGAGAAGGTGAGAGAAGCAACAGACGGAACTGCCCTCTGAGGGAAAAGGAGAAGGCAAGAGAAGCAACAGATGGAACTGCCCTCTGAGGGAAAAGGAGAAGGCAAGAGAAGCAACAGACGGAACTGCCCTCTGAGGGAAAAGGAGAAGGCAAGAGAAGCAACAGATGGAACTGCCCTCTGAGGGAAAAGGAGAAGGCAAGAGAAGCAACAGACGGAACTGCCCTCTGAGGGAAAAGGAGAAGGTGAGAGAAGCAACAGACGGAACTGCCCTCTGAGGGAAAAGGAGAAGGCAAGAGAAGCAACAGACGGAAATGCCCTCTGAGGGAAAAGGAGAAGGCAAGAGAAGCAACAGACGGAACTGCCCTCTGAGGGAAAAGAAGGCAAGAGAAGCAACAGACGGAACTGCCCTCTGAGGGAAAAGGAGAAGGTGAGAGAAGCAACAGATGGAACTGCCCTTTGTTAAGTATGACTATGTGTTGTAAAGTTATTTGGTGATACGATGTTCTCAGCCAACAATATTTAAATATTTTTAATATCAATACCAACTAATTAGGTAATCAGGTAAAGAGTTTAAACTGTAAAATTAAAATGTTGTTCCTCAGATTAAATGTGCAGAATGACATGGTTTTCCCACAATTTCCTGAGCAATATTTCTTTGCCCTCAAATATTGCCTTACCTGTTCTCTGTATCAGACAGTAATACACATTTCCCCTTTGAATGTTAATTCTGTTTAAAAGTATCTCCCATCACACCACATGTTTCTGAATTTAGAACTATTGCATCCACCCATGATTATTGTTTCAGGATCTTTTCTATTTCTCAATGTATGTTCTAGAACTATGTATTCTAAATAACATTTTTTTTACTCAGATATGTTTTTATTGTTTAAAAGTCAAAGATCATACAAACTATGTACAAACAAATATAATAAAAGTATATACAATGTCCATAACAATGGAAACATGTAAAGGGAAATCATTCAGTATTTCTCTAATAAAAATTAATTTTCTCCCCAGCAATTTGCTTATGTGTCAGATTTTTGTTCTCAGTTTTATGGTGGAAATTTCTCTATCAAAAACAAGTTTGGCTAACTAAACAAATTCACTGCTAAATGTGAGAATGTGTTCTGATTTCCAACTTTTTGTAACAATTTTCCTTGCTATCTCTAGTATTGACCATAATACATGCATTTAATTTCTGGGTATAATTTCTGGAAGAGACACATTAAACAATATGAGAGAGTCAGAAATTGTACAATTGTTATTCCACATAGCTTTACAGAAGTATCTAAACTCATTCCAAAAAGCAGATACCATTCTACAATTCGCAATCATATGCAACCAGTCAGCATCAGATTGATTACATCTCAGACATTTTGTGTCTTCTTTTTTTATATATTTTGGTAATTTTAATCAAAGTTAAAAGCCCCTATGCAGTAACTTCCAAGCATACCTCTCAACTGTACAGATTTTTGCAGACTGTCCAGATTTTTGCCTCATATTTTTGGTCTATTTCTCATCAAATTGTGGTTTTCTGGCAAATCACTGACAAATCATTGAGGGCTGAAGTCATAAAATAATGACAGATGTTTGAATTTCAGACTTTAAACCCTTCAGAAAATTCATGGTGATGTAAAACCTGTTATTCTATTAACTTAAAAATGTTGTAATTTAAAAAGTGACCCTATTTTGGGCCTTTGTCCCCCTTTATTTATGGCTTTGAACAGATGTTTTGCTGTAAGAGGTTGAGCGGTATGCTTCCAAGTATAGATTTATCAATAGGGCAAAGCTGTGTTTTTTCCGGATGATTTCAAAGAAAGCCTTTTATTACTTAATGTAGAGTCTTTATTGTTTATTTTTGTTGAATAGTTCCAGTAAGAGACATACATAAAACTAAAATCTGCTCTGATTTATATATAATGGATATAAATGAGGTACCTTTTGGGAACAATTATTAAAAGTAGAAATTATGTCTAGAATTTTGGCTATGTTCCTGTCAAGTGTTTCAAATGAAATTATAGTTCTGTGTTGAAAGAACTCTTTACAGGTCTGGATATCAAGCCAGTTACAATTTTGTAGACTATATCTAGCTATTAAGTAATCAGCTGTGTGAATTGTATTTGTTGACAAGTACTGATGCTAATACAGCAAATTACCCTTTTTGAAATCTAACCTTTTCTTAGTATAAAAAAAATATATATATATTCACTAGTAAAGGCAATTGGAAATATGGATATGATTAAATTCTCGATTAGGTGACTGGAATACATAAAATTCAATAATATTTGGTTAATGAAGAAAAAGGTTGTTAGTTTTTATTATTTTGCAAATATATTTTAATTAGCCATAGAAAAACAGTCTTATCTATACACATAAAAGGTTTAAATAGTGTTTTATTGCTGTCTAGTAATATAATTTTATGTATTGACTTCCAATAAGACGTATATGAATTATGTATCCATAAAAGGACAGTGTTAATAATAGCTGCATTTATATATAATACTATGTTGGGAAATGCAATATCTCTCTTGTCCCAGATTGGAGTGTGCCATTGTAGAGATATTCTAAGTTTTTTAGGAAACCAGAAAAACTTGAGCAGAATATTGCTTATACTTTTAACAGTTTTTTTGAGTGGGGGGATGATTAACGACTAACTACCAAATAGAATTTTAGGTAAAATTATCATTTTGATTAAAGTTAGTCTGTCTCAAATGAAAAAAAAAATTGTTCCAGTTGTCTGTTAGGTTTATAACTGAATTAATTAGAAGTTGAAAATTAGCTGAAACTGTCTTTTTTATGTTAGATTCAATAGAAATGCCTAGGTACTTAATATGAAAATTGCCCCAAATGAAGTGTTTGTAAGTTTTGAATTTGGAAGTGACTTCCTTGTTTATTAAGAGCATTTAGGTTTTTTTATGATGACATTTTAATCCAGATATACTTTCAAATAAATCCAGGCACTAGCTAAACAGTCTAGGGAAGTTTCAATATCTCCACATGTTAGTAACAAATCATCGGCAAAAAGTTGGATCTTGGGGGAGATATCACTTGTAAGTTTATAACCTATAATGTTATTATTATTTTGTATATAATTCAGAAATGGCTCTATGGCAAGGGCAAAAATTAAAGGAGACAAAGGACAACCTTGTTTTGGACTTGTCAATATTTTGAAAGAATGAAAAATAATACTATAAACTGATGAACAATAAAACTGTTGCCAGGAACCAACACTTCACGCAGTCCGGTAGGAAGTAAAAATTTAATGAAAGACTGCTCCTTTTACACCTCAAGAACAAATTCACATAAAGCGCTTTTTATTTGGAAAATACCCAAACTTCTTCAGATGCTAAACATAACACACTGGACTAATTTAAAATACCACTCCATGACGTAAATAATTAGTTAATTCATTAAAACACAATTAAGTCGCAGTGATCATTTAAAGCAAAACACAATAAACTTTTCTTTTAAAATACTAAAAAAAATTTACTTAAAAAATCAACCCTTTTAAGGAACTTTTACAAAAATGTTATAATACTGAAAAATAAAGAATGATAAAAATGATAAAAAAAACCCCAACCAAAGCGTGATGCATGAAGACATGAAATTTATTCTTTTGCCAGCATTTTGAAACTGAAAAGTTTACTTTGGTAATTTATTATGAAAATTTGTTGGAATATTTATTTATTTATTAACTACTGGTAGTTTCAATGGTATATCAATTAGTTACTAATTTATATGTGTTTCATAAAACAATATATCAATGGTTTCTAAATAATTGTATTTCTTGTGGGTAACTTAGGCTTTTTTATAGGTTGGTTTAGGGTATATTTTGGGGATCAAGCCATCATTGTGACATATATATATATATATATATATATATATATATATATATATATATATACTTTTTAATACATTTTTTTCCAATAGGTGTGATACCATGTCTTCATACATCATGCTTTGGTTGGGTTTTTAATCATTTTTATCATTCTTTATTTTTCAGTATTACAACATTTTTGTAAAAGTTCTTTAAAAGGATTGATTTTTTTTAAGTCAAATGATTTTTAGTATTTTAAAAGAAAAGTTTATTGTGTTTTGCTTCAAATGATCACTGCGACTTAATTGTGTTTTAATTAATTAACTAATTCTTTACGTCATGGAGTGGTATTTTAAATCAGTCCAGTGTGTTGTGTTTAGCATCTGAAGAAGTTTGGGCATTTTCCAAATGAAAAGCACTTTATGTGAATGTGTTCTTGTGGTGTAAAAGGAGCAGTCTTTCATTAAATTTGTACTTCCTACCAGGCTGTGTGAAGTGTTGGTTCCTGGCAACCATTTTTTTGTTCATCGATATTTTGAAAGGATTAGATATGAAAGAGCCAATTTTAACAAAGGAAATATAATTTTCATAGAGCTTTTTAATTAACTTTATAAATTCTAAAGAAAATTATACTCTTGCAATACTTTAAATAAGTCCAACTAACAGAGTCAAAAGCTTTGTCTATGTTACAGTTTAATATTGACAATTATTTTTTTCTTTTTATTTGCTATATCTTTAAGAAACAATAGCCTTACTATATTGTCTTGAACTTTCCTGTTTTCTATAAACCCAGTTTGGTCATTGTCTATTAAGTCAGAAAGGATAGTGTTCAGCCTATTTGCTAAGATAGCCATACAAATCTTATAATCTATATTTAATAAAGAAATAGGCCTATACGATGAACAAGAAGTAGGTTCCTTATCTAGTTTTAAAATTGGTGGGACTAATGAATATTTCCACAAGAATGGGACATTTGACATGTTTTTAACTTCTTGAAATGTATTTAACAAATTTTTTAATATATTATCTGGTAAAATGTTATATAATGCAGGCATTAATATAATATATCCAACCCTGGTGCCTTATTGAGTTTTAGATTATTTATTTGATCTTTTAGTTATTTCATAGTAAAGGCATTATCAATTCTGGTAATATTATCATGGAATAATTTCCTTTGAATATTCTTCTTTAAGAAGATATTTAGGATACTATTATCACTTATCATTGTATTTGAGTTATTTATATGCTCATAATGTTTTTGAAGCCTTCTAGTATGTTCTTCATATCTGATACTTTTATTCTCTTATTGTCTTCTTTATGTATGATTTCCTTTATATGTCTTTTTTTCATTTAGATATTTTGATCTGACTGCAAATTTATGTAGGCTTTTAGGGTTGACTGAGTAGGAGTATAACTTGATTTTTTTTCTAAATTCATGGAAATTTTGTGGTATAAGATGTCCTTATATTCCTTATTCAGTTTATTTATATTATCTAACACTATTTTATCCTTAGGCGTTAAGTAACCTTTCAACTTATCTAATTCATTCTGTATATCTACTAGCCTCTTAACCCACTCTTTTCTTTTAGATAAGTACCAGCCTTTAACTTTTCCATAAAGAACCACCTTTAAGGTATCCCACAGAATCATGTCTGTCACCTCTTCATTATTGTTTACTTCAATGAATTGCTTTATTTCAGTTAGGAACCAGTCTTGAAAGCCTTTTATTTTCATAATGTAAGCAGGAATTCTTTGACAAGAGATTAAATAAATCAGTTTGAAACAATTTAAAGGTGATGGCACTGAGATCAGATAAAGGGCAGGACACAACCATGACATTGTCTATTTTAGATAAAAATGAGCTTGTTACTAATACTTTATCAATGTTGGTTTGTCTGTCAATCCAATACGAGTAATGGGAAAATTTTAGGGAAGAAGGTTATTTTATATTACAGATGTCTTATAAATTTCTCGAATTTACATAGTTATTTAAATGTTTAACTACAGGAGATATTTTAAAAGGTTTAATATTCATGGTGTCTGTTGAAGATAAAATACAATTAAAATCTCCTGCTAAAATTATCTCTCCCCAAGAGTATAAAGTCATAGTGTCAAGATGCTATTTTACTGTTTAATAGGTCTACCATACAAACCACAACCTTGCCAAACCTTGACATCTAGTGGTGGCTTTCCACTACTGCAGCCTAACATATAAACTGAAGAAAAAGTAGAATGAAACATAAATGTGTGGGAGAATAACTTACTTCAGATTATACTTTTTATAAGTAATATATCATTAAATTAAATTAAAGAACCTTTTAACTCTACCATGTCAACCTTTTGGATACATAATGATACAGTTTACCATTATATATCCCAAAAGACACAACATTTTAAAAAGCAGGCAGATGATAACAAGTAAACAAAGTTTAAGCAATCAACAATGATCAGTATTCACTACCATTCTTTCTGTTTTTTACTTTCTTATTTCCCCATTTTATGATATTGCATACTTGTTATACATATAAAAACATTTATAAACACCATCTGAATAGAAACTTCTTTTTTAAAATGCAAAACATATTAACTAATATTTAGGAAGTAAAACAATATTAATATTACATTTATTTATATTTAACTTTGTCTGTATAATACTTTTCTGTTGTAGATTTTCTATTTCTTACCATAAATATGATGTTTTCAGCAGTTTAATTTACTTATAAAAGGTTACCAACATCTCAGCATTGTAGAACATTTCAAGACTAGTTAACTATTACATCACAGCCATTTGACTTGTCAATCATTCAAGTCACGCACATTTTTATTTAAAAAACAGCCAGCAAGCTGTTAAAACTTAATATCACTTATTTAAATTATATATTAAGCTTATTAAATAATAGAGTCATTATTTACATTACATTTTCAGGTAAAAACATTAAAAATAATTCAAAAGGAAGCAAGGCAGTATCCAGTTTGTACTCCGATTGGTCCATTGGTTTCAATTTGAGGTTAAAAGGTCAAAGACAGTTTATTACTTCCTGTGTCTCATCTCAGATGTATGTGCATGAAAGTGGAGTCTTTACAGCCCTTTAGGAACTTGAGCCTGCTTCAGAAACCTTCTAAAGAGCAACTAAAGTATATTGGCAGGAATTGTGCTTGTAGAGTGAATCTTTGAGACTAGAAATGCTCCTGGATGCATTAAAAAGGCATGAGCAATGTAAAACATTAATTTTTGCTCAAATGCTTATTTTTGACTGGCAAACATATAATTAAACAAGAAGTTAACCATTTCTGTTCAATTAATGAGTGAATTAGATATACAGTTAACATCCTAAACTTTAAACTAAGACATTTTTTGTTAAGTGGGAGTGAATCTTAAACTTATTTTACCTATAACTGTTATCATTTTAAACACACACCATTAGACCCAGCATGACCCCCAAAGCAGTAAAGCAGTAAAAGATAATTGTAAAAGTCACTTTAGCAAAGCACCAGTATATGACTATGACACCTTTGTATATTCTTCCCTAGAGATTAAAAATTCACTTGATCTAAAGTCATTAGTAAATCTTGTAGTGTCACATATATTATAACCATTAATGTTTTTTTTTTAGTTTTGAAAGGAAAAGGAAACACGTAAAACAAAATGCATTACCTTGTTTGTATAATTTCAAAATGACTTAAAACCAACTGCATTGTAGTACATTACAAATTAACTTATGAATTATTTATTTGTCTCTGGGTTTTTTTCTTTTGTCTCACAGACCATTCATTTTTTGTTGTTGTTTGTCTTTTTAATGTACTATTGGTGTCCATAAGTTATATTGAATTTATTAAGTTTCTCTGTTGTACAAAGTTGTTGGCATCTTCAATTGTTTCAGATGTTTTTGTTCCTTCAGGTAGAGAAACTCTTATTCTGGCAGAGGAGTAGCTGAGATTTAATATCAGCCTTTTTCAATGATTTAATAAGGGGAATGCATGTCTTTCTTTTTGAATTAACAAGAGAAGAGTAGTCCTTGTCAAATCTAACAATTTGATCTCCTATTTACAAAGGAGAGAGAACCCAAGCAGACTTTAAAATTAGGTCTTTATTTTGACTTGACATAAATTTAACAATGATGGATCTAGGATGCATATTTTTGCTTTTCGAGGTATTTGAAGATAAAGATCTATGGGCTCTCTCAATTTTGAAAGATAAATATTCTAGTGAATTTAAAGTTTTTGGAAGCCAAGCAGTTAATAAACTCATCATATTGTCTCCTTCCATTCTCTCCGGTATACCATAGATTCTTATGTTGTTTCATCTAGACCTATTCTCCAGATCATCAGTCTTGCTAATAAGTTTGTTATTTTGCTGTAGAAGGAACTCAGTGCTTTTTTTTCCCTTCCTATTAGTCTACAGTCAATTTCAGACACTGATTCTTCTAGTGCTGTAATTTGAGCCTTCTGTTGCTTCAGGTTATCATTCAACAATTCAATCTATTCGGTAGTGTCTTCTTTAATTTTGTCCATTTTAAAATCACGTTTATCCATTTTCATTAAATCTTGAATGTTTGTAAGGATGGATTGCAGCTCTTTTTTCATAGAGTTGACTTGAGTGGTCTTAGAGTGATTCGTGTTCCTTCAGTTGTAGTTTCTTCACTATTTCTCCTTTAAAATTTGACAGGAAAATATGACAATTATAAGATGAAAGTTACACCAATATAAAGCATAGATCTTTCAGTTTTTGGATTTATTTTCAAGTAGATATCAGTGTATTTTGTGAATACAGCCTGTCAGAAATGTTTAAATACTGCAGAGTAGTACATTTGTGCTGCTGTCAGCCTTCAGTCTAAGCCATGCCTCCTCCTAATTAAAAGAGTTTGATCGTCAGATATACTGTTTTACACTTCAGTACTGAAAAAATTAATTTAAGCCCCATGTTATACTTTAGCCATGCTGAAAATCAACTTGTAGTTTACAAAAACATATCTCTGTTGTATTGATGTTGCAGTCCCTTACAAAATATTTAATGTGACAAAAATCAATAACATCTATGTGATTTCTCAACTGAGTGGTTTCCTGTCCCGTCAATATACATACACAAACACATACAGACACATACAAACCAACAGCTCTGTCTGCCTCTCATCTGCCCTTGATTTTGCAGAAGGTCTCAGGTTTTCCCTCATATTTTTGCCCGGACCATCATTAAATTCTTAATTTTCTGGTAATTCATTGAAGATTAGTCAGTAATGCCAGTTGTGATGCCCCACCACTGGATCAGTAATCAAGGAGCCTAAATCCTCACCACTGGCAACAGTGGGGGATGTACATTGACAGGATAACAGGTACCCAAACACTATTTCCAGATGCAGCTCTCTGTATCAAGTGCAATTTCCCTTAAGAGCACACAGGGACCACAGCCTGTCTGGAGCTGGTTCTCCATCTTCCTCCAGATCCCCAGTAAGACTCCCCACTGGCACAGCTATAGAATTGAGATCTTAGCTGAGTGAACAAGCCAAGATCTCCATCAACCTTTCTGTCCAACCAGTGCTTCATGTCCCTGTCCCTTCCCAAATAACTGACACAAACACTCTTTGAGGTTTGATTTACAACCCTCACACCCACCTGGGAAAGGCTGGCACAGGTTTGCTAGCTATGTCCCCTTTTGCCCAGCCTATATGGTAGCTATTACTGCCACCAGCCAACTCATTATCAGCTACTTTAAGGCCTTTAACAAAGGGTGTCCAATCTTACTGTGTAATATTAATATTAATTAGAATGATAGTTTGACCAAGAGCAAGGCTATTAAGAGTGGCCCACACTGTGTCACCAAATAAATATGCAAGTACTCTCAAAATTTAAACATCGCTACACAGATCAGCCACAATGAAAAGTTTAAATATATTTAATAATAAATAATAATAAAAGAACAAGAAAATACTCAGTATATATTCACAGTGACATCACAGTTCAAAACCACATGAAATATTTAAAACAACATTGCAGGACAGTCTCAAATAAATAAAAAAAATATTTAAACTAAGCTTCACTATATTCCTGACTGTATCTAAGAGAGTTACTATACCCTAGAAACTTACATACAGAGCAAGGAAGATTTTGTGGTGAATGGCTCTTGTCAGGTCCAAGACAGAATACAGAATGCCCTGTCTCTGTAATAGAGTTCTCAAATTAATATCTCAAATATTACTGCTGGGATAGCTTGCAGAATTACATAATTTCTTGTCATTCGACTGTATCCAAGGTGAAACCCCCACTGCTGGAAGCTTGGCAGTATTTAGCATCTACCTGTTAAAATACATAGACATCAGATCTTTGGCAGATGCTGGAAGTCATAAAACAATTGCATTCCTTCATACTTTCAGAGGCAGTAATTAGTTCAGTCTGATAATACAGAATGCTTCTCAGCACAGATGCTGTGTCTCTTGCTGCACAGAAAAAGATACCATATTTTATTGTGTAGCCATAAAGTAATTTACTTTCAGCTATGTTTCTGAAGTTAACCTCTTGTATTCTGGTTTCCATTGTTAAAATATATATGTTTAAACAGTTACAATGGTGCATGTACATTTCTGTTCTCTTCCAGTAGCCCACTGTGGTTACATTTTAAGCACAAGCACTTTATAAAATACCTTTTTAACACACATGTCTGTACAAACCTAGTTTGATATACACAGCATACAGATCTAATACAGTTGTAACACAAGCAGTTTATATAAATCATGTTGATATTCACAAATGACATATAATTATTTACAACATTTCAGATAGCTGTGCTGGCAGTATCTCCCTTTGTCACACCAGTCATTAGAGTTTCATAGTTCTTACTGTTCAGAAAATGCATGTCCATACAACACTTGTTCTGTGAACTGTTTAAATGAATTAAGAGTTCTAAAGGCACTGAGCTGTTGAAATGCTTCCTGTAGTGAAAAGTAAGGGGTCAGATTCATTCTACCTCCATTTACCTGCTGCGTGACTTTAAGCAAGTTATTTAACCAAACAGTGCTCCTGAGTCACTCCTGAAAAGAGGTGGTTCATCTGGTTAACAGATATAATAACACAAAATAAAATAAAAATGTAAAAATTGTACCCTAATTATTTTTGGCTTTGTCCAAAATTATTAAGGAAAGATTTTGAGAGATACATTGGTCTGCTACAAGCATGGTAGGTGGCATTCCGGAAAATTGTTGTGGAGTGAAGTTGCCAAATAATGGCAGGTGTGTGAGTTTCAAACATTGTGTCCTTAAAATAATTGTGAATGTAATCTTGTTATACTAGCAACTTTTTAATCATATAAGAATACTATTTAAAATCTGTTCTTGATTTTGTGACTTTATCTCTGATTCTTGAGCTAATAAGTTGAGAAGGCAGAATGGAGTTGCAGTCAGTTGCACTATATGGCTCTGACCGCAGTGACCTGAGATATATATTTTTGGGCCATTATTTTTGCACTATATGGTTCTGAAAGAAGTGAGCTAAGATACATTTTTAAGCCATTCTTTGAGTATTTCTTCATTCATTTGATCTCAGATATCTGAGATGCACAGTTTACAAGTGACTATAATTGATGGCCACATGAGAGAGAGAGAGAGAGTGTGTGTGTGTGTGTATATGTGTGTGTGTGTGTGTGTGTGTGTGTGTGTGTGTGTGTGTGTGTGTGTGTGTGCATGCAGTGTGTGCGTGTGTGTGTGCATGCGTGTGTGTGTGTGTGTGTGTGTGTGTGTGTGTGTGTGTGTGTGTGTGTGCGCGCGCATAGGTATATATGAGCAGAAGGCACAGTTCAGAATAACCACAATTTTTTCTTCTGTTTGTGGTCTGTTTCTCATAAAATATGAGATTTTATGCTAAAGTGTTTATTTATTTAGTTATTTATTTATTTATTTATTATTTATTGACGTTAGATTACCAGGAAGGTCCAGCTGGGTAGAAGCCCATTTTCAGCAGACACCCAAAGAGAAAAACTCCAAATTATTACAAAACATTTTAAGAACAATAATTTTACAATCTTCAAAAATAAAAACATTTGCAGTTTAAATAATAATAAGAAATAAGTGATAATATAAAAACATTGGTTAAGAATTGATAGAAGTTATAAGACAATCATTTAATATATATAGACATTTTAGACGGTTTGCAGAGAAACTAAAAGTAAGTTATTTTAATACAAACAGGAATTGCAATATGATGTGAGGGAAAAACAGGCTTATGGTATATTTAGAGAGAAAGTGAGGGAAAAGAATTTGATAAAAATAAGGAACTAAGTGAAAAAGGGAGAGTAATAGGGCATAAGGAATGAAAATGCACTTGTTCACATTTAGGGTTAGAGTTTATCTTTTGAGGAAGAACAAAGCCAGATTTTAAGTAGGAATTCTTTCAGAGTGGTTTTGAGAGATATGACAGAGAGTATTGACCTGATTGATACAGGCAAGGAGATCCAGGCCTTAGCAACCTTGTACAAGTATAGACAATGCCCAGTAGATTTGACAGGTTTGTAGACAAACACAAGGTTTTGGTCACTAGATTGCAATTACTGACTGGGAACATAGTTGTACAGAATTATTTAGTGCTGGACAGGCACATGGGAGCTGGATAATGTTATAGGTGGTAAGAAGCGGTATATATGTTAGTTGATGAGGCAGTTCTAACCAATTTAGGCTTTTTTATTGCTATACAGTGGTGGGCTCTGAAATGGGTATGTGCTGCAAATTTAGCAACTTTGTTATAGCATTGTTCAAGTTTTAATTTTTTTGAAGCCTGGAGGTTAGTAGTTTTAATTTTTTTGAAACCTAGAGGTTAGTAAGGATGGGAGTGACATAAAAAAGTGTGAGGAGGAGATAAGTAGTGGCAAGTGTAGTTTTAGTTGCATCAGTAACGACATTTTTTGCTCTATAAAGCATCCCCAGTTTGTGATGAGTTTTTCTTATGCAATTTTGTATATGCAGGCTGAATGTAAGCTTATCATCTACTATCGCCACTAATAATTTGCTATGACAGGTGACTTCAGTGGTTGCATTATCGAGAGAGAGAACTTTAAATTTTGTTTTTTCATCAGATAGGGATTTGGGGGAAAAGTAGTAGTTTTGCCTTTTTGGGGGTTGAGCGTGAATTCTGAATTACCAAGCCATGCTTCAGTGGCTGTTAAAGCTTCCTGAGTAATATTTTGGAGGTGTATCATGTTGTCAGATGTGCAAATGAGAGTGGAATCATCTGCATATTGTATTAGAGTGGCCTGTTTTATGGATGTATAGAGGGTGTTGGTGAATATGTTAAAGAGGATGGGACCAAGGATAGAGCCTTGTGGTACACCACTGTTGACTGGGAGGTAAGGAGAGAGTATGGAGTGACATTTTACTGACTGATACCTATTGGTCAGGTAGTTTTTGAACCACAGAAGGGTGGGCTAAGAGAGACCTAGTGAGAAAATTTGAAGTAGATGTTTACTGTGACAAACTGTGTCAAAAGCTTTAGACAAGTCTAGAAATAAAGAAGAGGCTAGTTTGCCATTATCTGTAGCTTTATTGACATTATCTATATAAGTTAAAAGGGCAGTGCTAGTACTATGGGAAGGATGGAAGCCATGTTGTGTAGCGAATAGGAATTCTTCCTGCAGGAGATAGTCTAGCAATTGTTTTTGAATATATTTTTCAAGTATTTTAGCAAGGGGAGATAAGATTGCTATGGGTCTAAAGTAAGATTACTATGGGTCTAAAGTTATTAATGTCTGTTGAATTTCCTCCTTTGTGTAGAGGGATAATGTGTGACTTTTTCCAGAGAGAGGGGAACATGGGATTCCTGGATTGACCTATTAATAAGGATTGAGACAGGATAGGCAATGCTGTTGGCTGCCATTTTTAGGTACTCGCTTGGAAGGTCATCAGCTGAAGAAGAGCACAGCTTAACTTTGTTTAAGAATAGTTTTATGTAGGATGTGGGCACAGGTCTGAAGGTGAAAGTGGATGTGGTGATATGTGGCTGTTGGGCAGGGTTGGGATTAGATGCTGAGGAATCCTTGGTTAGAGATGCTATATTATCTATAAAATAAGAGTTGAACTGTATAGCAGTTTTGAGTGGTGAGTTATCAGGAGAGGGGTTTGGGTTGAATTTTTGGCAGAATGTAAGATTTCTTTAATGGATGTCCAAAGATTTTTAGGGTTGTATTTAGGATTATTCTGAAAGTTCGTTTTTTTTATCTTCATTTATTTGCTTTTTAGTTTGATTGTGAAGCATTCTAAAGTTTTCAGGATATTGAGATATTTTATATTTTTGCCATTCTTTCCATGCTTTTTATCTATCCTGCATTAGCATTCTACTCTTTTTGGATAGCCAAATTACATTATTTGTTTCAATCTCTTCTTTCAAGGAGGTACAAGGCTATTTAGGATATTTAGAAAAGTTGTATTGAATTCATTTATGGCATCATCCAAGGACAGAATTTTAGGAAGTTCCAGTTAATAGATGATAGTATAATAATTAACATTTCTGGGTTAAACTTGGAAAGGTTGCATGTTGTTTTATAAATATTCGGTTTAACTGGATGATTGAGATGGCTGGTCATATAGATTGGGAGATGATCACTGATAGAGTCTGCCATTGTACCTGTGGTAGAGTATTTGCTATGGTTTGATACCAGGATCTATTCTAATAGGGAGTTTGATGTCATGCTATTATGTATAGGGCTATTAATTAGTTGTGTGAAACTATATAAAGTACATGCTAGATTTATTATGTGTTATATGTGTGTATGTTTATATGTATGTGTGTATATGTGTAATTGCCTGCAGTCTCTAATCCTTCAGAAAATGCTTGCTAACAAAAAAAAAATGTTCTATAAACTTTCTGGGTACAAAGGAGCTATATTTAAAATCTGTTTCTCTAATTCTTGAACTGGGAGGACATATGGTTCTTACAGCAGTGAGATAAAATTATTATTTATGTATTTGTGAGGTATACACAGTCATTCAATTTATTTATTTATTTTTTTTATTTTTATTTTACATTTGTTTACTGGGCTAGTCCAACTGGACAAGGTCCTTTTACAGCAGAGGCCCGGGGAGAAAAGCTCCACATTTATTAACAGAATTAATAGTATTAATAATTAATACATAGTGGCAAAAAAAGAATAAAAACACATTGAGACAATAGAAAAATAGCTGATAAGACATATGAAAAGCAGCGAGGGCACATCATGGCAATAACAGAAATATAAAACAAACAAGCTACATTTCAGCATTAAGAGACGTTACATACATTATATTAAAATGGAGTAGTTATATTCAAGAGAATAACTGTTTGAGGGTAAAAGACTGTTGCACTTTACAGTAAGCAAGTAGAAAGCCCACCAGGGCAGAAGGTGAGAAAAAGTAGATAAGCAATGATTTTATGTTATGCAAAGGCATAGCCAGGTGCTTGTGAGATGTGATTTAAGGGAGTTTTTGAAGTGTGTGGTAGTGGGGATGGAGGTCAATGACTTGAGGAGGTTATTCCAGTTTCTAGCAACGGTGTATGAGAATAGTACTTTGCCAGCACTATTGTTAGCCCTAGATATGCATAGGAGAGATTTGTTACTAGAGCAGAGTATGCAATTTGTTACATGATAGGTGAGTTAGTTGACTTAGAGATGGAGTTTTGTCAGGATATTTCAGAATGTTATAGGCGATGATCTGTTGATGATAATTTAGTAGTTGTGGAAATTTTAACTATTTTAGGTTCCTTAGAGCTAGGCAGTGATGGTATCTGAATGTGGCATTTTTAGCAAATTTGGCAATATTATTATAGCATGACTCAAGTTTGTCAAGGTCATTTTTTTCTGATGTGGGTAAGAATAGGCGCTGCATACATAAGTGTGGACAATAGGTGTGTTTTGGCTAGGGTGATCCATGGTTGATCTAAGAGGAAGTTTTTGTGTCTGTATAGTGAGCCCATCATTTTGTGAACCTTTTTGATGGTGTGAGAGATATGGACATCAAAGAGAAGGTTTTTGACAATCTCAACACCAAGGGGTTTGGTATGGGCAGAAGGAGAGATGATAGTGCCATTTGTGGAAGTGATAGAAAAGGAAAGAGGAGTGGATTTCGATTTTTTTGGGGTAAATAAAAGCAATTTGGTTTTAGTGAGATTAAGGATGAGTTGGATATTAGTGATCCAACTTTCCACAGAGCTGAAGGATTCCTGAGTCAGTTGTTGGAGAGTAGCTAGAGAGTGGGCTGAGTAGATTAAACTTAAGTCATCTGCATACTGCATGAGTGTGGCATGCTGGGTGGAGGTGTGTAGATTGTTAGTGAAGATAGAAAAGAGAAGTGGGCCCAGTATTGAGACTTGTGGTATGCCTATGGAAGTTGGAAGTAGAGGAGATAGTGCCCCCTGCCATTGGACAAATTGCTGTCTGTTGGGTAGATAGTTCTTGAACCAGGCAATAGTAGAGGGGGCAAAGGTAAGAGATGCTAGTGAATCTAGTAGTAGAGAGTGGGAAACTATGTCAAATGCTTTGGAGAGATATGGCAGATATATAGTTATCGTTGTTTCTATGTTGGTTAACTAGATTAGTGAAAGAGAGAAGAGTGGTAGTTGTGCTGTGGTGTGGCTGGAATCCATGTTATGTAGTGGAAAGGAGTTTGTGTGTGTTCAGGAATTGCATGACTTGGGAATGAATACATTTCTCTATCAGCTTGGAAAGGGGAGAAAGAATAGCTATAGGATGGTAATTGGAGAAGTCATAAGAATTTCTGCCTTTATGAGAAGAAATAATATAAGAGACTTTCCATAGTTGAGGGATGTAGGGTTCTTTTATGGACCGGTTTATGAGGATGGAAACAGGATAGGATAGGGATTCTGTAGCTAGTTTTAGGAAGTTGGTAGGTAGATTATCAACTGTTAGGATGGTAGGTTTTAATTTCAGAAGTATTTTTTTTATTTTGAAGGTGGGAACAGGTGAGAGACTGAGGGGGGGGTGTTATCTAGACATTTAGCTGGGATATGTGCAGGGTTGTTTTTGGACAGTTGGCTTGATAATGCCACTATGGGTTCTGTGAAGTGGTGGTTAAATTAAGAGGCTATGTCCATATTGTTATTGGAGCAGTTGGGAGCTGGAGTGGTAGTTTTGACTGGTTTAAGTAGGGAGCTGATAGATTGCTAAAATTGTTGAGGGTTTTTTGAGTGTTTCTTCTGGACACTAAGAAAGTAGTTCTGTTAATCGATTTTAGTTTGTTTTTTGGCCTGATTCCTAAGCTGTTGGCAGTTTTGTTTGGTTAGGGTGGGTTTATCCCTTTTCCATATTTTCTAGGCCTTATTTCTAGACTTTAGTAGGGTTCTTGTGTCCCTACTTAGCCATGGTGCATAGCTAGACTAAACTCTAATTTTCCTAATGGGGCAACTCTGTTAAGGACATTAGTGAAAGTAGTACTGAAGTAATCTACTGCCCTATGTAATCCAAGGGATAGCAGTGGTTCCCAGTTGCATTAGATCCTGGGGGGTTAGGTTGCAGTCATCTCGGATTTGTCTAAAAATTATGGGCTTGGGTATGTTTGTTCATTTGCATAGTAGGAATGTGCAGAGGTGGTCACTAAGACTATCTGGCAGACAGCCTGCCTGGTAATTTTGCTTGGAGCTATTAACCAGTGTCCAGTCAAGGATGGATTGTTTTGGGGATTTTTTTGTCTACTCTAGTGGGCTCTTGAATAATTTGTGAGAACCCAAAGAGATTTATGTGGTTTGTGGGACTGCTGGAATTACAGACCAACCAGTCAGTATTTAGGTCACCTAGCAAGATTGTTTTGTGTGGGAGATTATCTCTAGTCCACTGTAAGAGTTCCTCAGTTATAGGAGAGTTAATTCTTGAAGGGATGTAACAGCAGATGATGTTTATTTTTTTGTTTTGTTTATATGTAGGGCTGGTGCAAGGGTTTCGGCATTATTGTTTAGGTAGAGGGGATTGAAGAGGTTTGAGGTTTAGTGTGTTTTTAAAGAGAATTGCAACTCTGCCTCCTTTTCTACCCACTCTATCTAGTCTTAGGGTATTGTAACCTGGAGGGAGGATCTTTTCATTTTGGGTGGTGGGTTTTAGCCATGTTTCTGTTATGATCAATATGTAAGGAGTGTAGTGGGTTATAAATGCATGTAGGTCGAGTAGTTTGTTAGATATACTTCTTATGTTGATGCTAAGAATTAGTAGATCAGATGACCATTTAGATGTCAGTGTGGCTTTGAGTGGACCTGGGTTTGGGTGTATATCTCCTGAGAGAAGAAGCCTCTTAGAGAGAGATAGAATATGTTTGATTGTGTGAGTTAGTTTTATGCTGGATTTTAGTGTTGTTTTACTGCTGTTAACTCTAGGTAAGCAGGCCTTGTGTGTGTGTGGGTGTATATATATATATATATATATATATATATATATATATATATATATATATATTTATATAAATCCAAAATGCCAAGTGCACGGAACATATAGGTGAGTGCACGGAATCATTTATTTAACAGCTAAAATTGCCACAAGAGGGCTTAGAGTGTATGTGGAGCCTGGAATGGGAAGTGATGATGGGGAGTTTATGCAAAAATGAGGGCAATGCAACATACGGCCACTAATATGTTTTTGCAGTTACTTGTGGAATGTTATGAAAAACAGTTACCCGATCTTTTGGCCAAACTTGAATCATGCTATGAACGTACCAAGAGTTATGTCACTGCCCCTAATTATCAAGATTTATACACACAGTTTGTCATGGAAATTGAAAAATATGACAAAGACCTATGTAAGAGAAAAATGAATAAATATCAACGTGATGTAAATGACTTCAAAATGGCAACTGTTTATACATGGAAGAAACAAAAGCAGGGGGTAAGGTTTTCTGAAGAAAAGCAAGTCCCCAGGCCCAAAGGAAAAGGAGTAAAGTCAATTTTGAGGAGACAGGAAACGGCATCGAGTGCATCAGAGTTTTCCTCCAGTGTTTCCAACACCGATACTGAAGCAAGTGAGGTGCTTAATATTTCTTCTCCAGCCTCCAAGAGACAAAAGATCCCTTTAGGAGGGCAGGTCATAAGCACTGTAGAAGAATCCATATTTAATATGTTTCAGGACAACCTGCAACAATAGTGGACTTTAATTTGACCAAAAATGTTAATGCAGTTAATGATGTTAACAATGTATTCATTAGCTTAACTAAATATACTTTTTCTTCCAGCGAACTCAGTGTGCTAAATAAAGGCTTGGGATTTGTTCCATCTTTTTATGTGTCCCAATATGATGTCATAAATGATGTTAAAACCTTTTGTAGAAATCTTAATCTAAAGTATTTTTTTGCACAAAAGGATCAGGTTTCACATACAAGTGCCCCAAGAGGTTTTCAATTTAAAAAATCAGAATTTATGCCTCCATATCATGGTACAATAAAAACATTTGAACAGCTGGTACTAAAAGATTTGCATGTTAATCAGTCTCATGTTTTTTGTTCTGGATATGATAACTTGACTGCTTTGGAAAAAGAAGCAGTGAAATCATTACCAAGTAATCAGAAAATTGTGATAGTGGGTGCAGATAAGGAGGAGCAGTTGTCATATGGGACAAAGAACAATATTTAACAGAGGCACATTGACAGTTATCTGACACTGCATTTTATTTAGCAATGAGTTATGACCCCACATTAGAGTATAAAACAAAGATAGAAGAGTTTTTACTTCAGGCCACAGATGTAGGTATCATCACCTCTACACTTAAGGGACAGTTACAGGTAGATCATCCAGTACCGCAATATTTTTATATGGTCCCCAAAATTCATAAAATGTTTAACAATCCACCAGGATGTCCTATAGTGGCAGGCAGAGGTTCGTTGATCAAACCTCTTTCTGAATATCTGGAATACAAATTAGAAAAACTTCTTTCATTGGTTACATCCAGGGTCCGTGATACAAAACAGTTTTTGTCCTTAATGGACAATTTGCAAGTTTCATCAGATGATTATTTGGGGAACCTGGATGTTCAATCATTGTATACTAGTATTCCACATGAAGGGGGGATTAGAGCAGTGGAATTCTGGTGATACAATCATGTCTATACAGTATACAAGAACGAGAATTTTTGATTGAGCTCCTCAAGTGGGTGCTAGAACATAATGCCTTTTTGTTCTATAACCAATGGTATTTACAGATAAAAGGAACAGCAATGGGGGCTACTTTTGCCCCCACTTACGCAGATTTGTTCATGGGTTTTCTAGAAGTCCAATATATTTATACAGCCCCTGCCTGTTTCAAAAAACCTCTTATTATGTGGCGTAGATACCTGGATTATTGTTGGGTCATGTGGGGGGGGGGGGTGATCAGGTTGCTTGGCAGGAATTTGTAGATTTTCTTGATGTAAATGAATATGGCATTAAATTTGCATGAGGGATTAATATTCAGGAAGTTGATTATTTAGATGTTAAGGTCAGTAAATAAGCTGATGGCTATTTGATTACTGATCTATACAGAAAACCCTTCTCAAAAAATGCATTTCTACATGCCAGCAGCTGCCACCCCCGCCACACGATCTATAATATTCCAGGATCTCAATTTCAGAGAGTCAGAAGGATTTGTTCACAGAATACTACTTATGAGACACAAGCTTTAGATCTGGAAAACAGGTTTATTAACAGGGGCTATAATAAAAGTAGTGTTAAACAAGCACATAGCGCATCTAACCACATGGACAGAACAGCATTATTAGTTGACAAAGAGCAAAACAGCAGGCCACAATGGGAACAAGTTAGGCTTATTACCACTTTTGGTACTAATACCTTCCGTATTAAAATTATCTTGGCCAAACATTGGCATGTTCTGCACTCGGATTCTTTTTTTACTAATATAGTAGAAGAATCTTGTCATTTTAGCATAGAAAAGGTAGAACTTTGGGACAACATTTCTCTTCCTTTAAAAAAGGTAAGCCAGAGTTTTTTAGATCTACAATGAATATAGTGGGTAGCACCTATTGTGGAGCATGTAAATACTGTAAATTGATGGCAAAAACCAAATCTTTCACATCAGTTAATACCAAGAGGGTGTTTGACATTAAATATCTTATTAAGTGTAGTAGTTCATGGGTGGTATATATGGCTGTTTGCCGATGTGGAGCATTCTATGTGGGACAGACTTCTTGCGCACTTAAACAGAGAATAGCTCTCCATATAAGTGACATTAAGTGCCAGAGACTTCGAAGTGCTTTATACAAGCATAAGATGGTTCATACCACAGCACATTTTGTTTTCGTAGGGATAGATATGGTCATTATCCAGGATAAAAATGATATACTGAAACATCGGATATTGACACAAAAAGAACGTAGGTAGATAGTGAACTTGGGGGCACTCTTTAAACCTGGACTGAATGATCAGTGGTAAAGCATAAGCACAACAGGGTTGCCCAAGTTACCAAACTTGAAGTTAGAATAGTTTTTTATAGATTTAGTATATTTGTAACACTTCATGGTAATTCTATATTGAATAAGAATAAAAATAATATATACGTTCAAATTGAAATAACTTATCAAGTAATAATGTAGATATATGAATGTATATATTGGTTCACATAACATTTCCATTTTTCTAAATATTAGAGTGTATATGTTTGAACAAAATGATTTTTTCTTATAAATGGTAAATGTTAGTAGATATGGGGCAATAGTTGTGCTAGATGTTAGATGTTAATATAAATATTCAGGTAATGTTAAATTACTCTCTCTCTCTCTCTCTATATATATATATATATATATATATATATATATATATATATATAGTTATTTTTAGTTCCAGAACACATTTGGGCACCTTAAGTTGGTATACAGGTTGTCATTAATTAAGTTATTATGTGGTTCAGATTTAATTTACTAGTATAGGTAAAGTATGGGATTTACTGTGTGTTTGTATCTTTAAATTTGTATATCAGGTGTCTGCATCTTAAACATTTAAATCTGGGCTCTAGCCTGATCATATTGCACACTGATGACGCTTGAAGCGAAACCGGCCACCGGTCTGTGTTGAGCTGGCGATGCCTGAATAAACTTCTTTTTACCATTTTTACCATGGCTGTATGGATTCATTTTATTACAGTGAAGTGCTGGATTGTTTTGGGGGAATATATATATATATATATATATATATATATATATATATATATATATATATATATATATATATATATATAATATATATATATATATATATAATTCTGGTGTCATTAAATATTAAAAGCAGATGAAAAAGTTTATGTGTGGTTTTGTAGTTATGATAGTATGTGTTGTGTGGAATGTAGTGTTACCTAGGGGTAATTCTGTTTGTATGGTTGTGATCTAGGCTAGTGTTGTGAGGAGTAGTGAGAGTGATGCTAGTGTGATATGCAGGCTGTCTGTGATTTGTTTGGATATTTGGCTATGGGGAGATTGAGGTGTACTGATGGTTAAAAGGGAGTATCTATAGTGTGGGTTAAGGAGGGGAGTTGACGTGGGGGGTGGGTTGTAGATAATTATGTGGAATAGCTGATTTGTGGAGAGTATGGTCAGGTGATGAGGGGTTAGGATAAATGTAGAAGTAGTGGGGGCAGGTGGGAAATGGGGGCAGGGTAGGGGAGAGGAGTGAGCCGAGTGAAGTGAGGCAAACGGAGAAGGGCCAGACCCAGACCTTGAGGCTGCAGAGACAATCAGTTTGATTTACCCAGGGCAGACTAGCTTTACAAAAATTAATGCCAAAAGTAAGTTATATGCATTTTCATGAGGTAAGAGTACTGATTTAATGCCCTTTACTTTGGCTGCTGTTTTTGTCAATTACCCTTTGCCTTAGCTGCAGGACTTATGAGGAAAGTCTAGTGTGTTTCTGCCAGTGCTGCGGACCCCCTGAGCAGTGTGCTCGAGAGCTATACTTATCAGAAACTTATTGGCTGTAATTGATAGCCACATCTTTTATATGTGTATGTGTGCCTAAATACTTGGTTCCTACATCCCAGAGTACTTATCAGATAAAGAAAGGAATCAGTTATAGTAAACAGGAATATCATCATATGAGCCATGCTCTTTCAGTATGACCCTTGATTTCCTTGTTTATTAACTGTTAACAGTGTGTTTATTATTTGGTTGTGAATAAATTGGACTGAATGAAGTCTGCAAGTTTAATATTAATATTTTAACTATGAATAAGTTTTATTTGGTCTTGGTTTTTGCAGGCATGTGGGCATGAAATGCATTATACTGCAGTATAACACAGTTCATCTGTTACTTTGGGCAACTGAGCAAGGCTATGGGCTGTTAAAGAGTTGCTTCCTGTAATGCAGGATTTGAAACATTTAGTCTTTGTTTATTTTCTATGTGACTCTGACCAAGTCACTTCAGACAGTGCAACTGAGCTGCCCCTGAAAAGAAACACTTGCATCCAATAGACTGCTCCAGGCTGTTGGCAAATTTATTACAAGCTGTCTTTTGAATCCCTGCAACCTTTATGTAGCTGCTAATTAGTGTCTTGCTATATGCTATTAGACTATGAATTCTAGCACATATCTTATAGTATAATGGCTTGCCAGATACACTTTTAATAAATATGGGTTTCAAGGAAAAAGAAGTTTACTGCTGCTCATGCTAAGTCTGTTTCCAATGTGAGAGTTTTTTGTTTTGTTTAGCAAATGTCTGTCAGTGTCTTGGTGCAAAATTTGAAATGAAAGATTTAAATGAAATCCAAATATCTCTGATCATTGTAAAGGTAAAGAGGGAAACAGTATGTACACTTGCAGGTTTGAACAGCATTTTATGGTAATTGGGGAGAGAGATAGCTAAGTATTCGGATATTGGTAGGGCTGGAGGCCCAGGTCCATTACCCTGCCTTCAGTCCCATTTGACCAGGATCTGTTTCTAAATCTCTCTCTCTCTCTCTCTCTCTATATATATATATATATATATATGTGTGTGTGTGTGTGTGTGTGTGTGTGTGTGTGTGTGTGTGTGTGTGTGTAGAGTGAGAGAGAGTAAGAGAGAGAATTAATGCCCGCAGTGCACAAATTTCCAAAAAGAATGCACAGATGAAAAATATTTTAAATTAGTGATGATCCTAATCAGTAACGACACTTGGAAAGTGAAATTTGTTTTCCTCTGTTGAAGCCATAGCTGCAATAAAAACACACACACATCCACACACATAACCACATGGAGTCCTAGTCATATAACAGGACACACACATACACAAACATACACGCGCACACACAAAAACATACACGCGCGCACACACACACACATACACACACGCACACACACGCACACACACACACACACACACACACACACACACACACACACACACACACACACACACACACACACACACACACACACACACGCAGCCTAGTAGTACTTGCCAGCACTTATAGACTTGCTGTTACCTTATACAGCAATGGGTGTACACAATGGGTCTATTCCATACAGTCTTTACTCTGCTGCCCAAAACAGCATGGAAGAACTCATCTTTGACTCTCTCTCTGATATGCTATTTTGATCATGATGGGCAGATCCAATTTACATTAGCCATGCTCCTGGACTGCCACATTTGCATGTGGTGATATCCAGAAAGATAACTGTAATGCTGCTTGCCAGAGACTTCACACCATTATAACACTGTAACCATCTTTGAATACCTCCCTTTAATACCCTGCATAATCCTGCTACAAAATGAATTGTGCAGTGCAATATGTATTTCTGAATACCCCATGTTTAAAATAGCACTCATTGTGTTGACAATTGCATGAAACAAGCAAAAATAATGCAATAAGCATACTATCTGGACCACACTTTTATTGAAAACAATTTAGTTAAGCATATTTGTTCTTATAATGAACTTCTTCAGAACAATTTCATTCCAGCTCCCTATTGAAATGTCAGCACTCAAAATGCCGAGTGCCGACACATGGGAAAAAAAAGACCAAAAGTGCAGCAGAAGAGTGAACTCCAAATGTCATTTTCTTCTTTAAACTTCTTTTTTACCAAGGGCTACCAGCTGTACCCCTCATGTGTTGGGCAACCCCTCCCACACCCCCAAACATATCTATACTAACTCTGAGATCACCATACTTCAGAGAAAAGGGAATATTCCAGGAAATGGCCTTCACAGACTTAATATATATTTAACTCTTTTTTATTTTAGCAATTCAGTCTCCATGTTTTAAGAGTTTCTCTAGCAGGTCCCAGCATTTCAAATGGCTTTCCTTCTACTTCATTCGCCTACAATATCAAATATCAGAATTACATGATCGTAAATAAAAAATAGTCATAAAACCTATCAGCATGTCAACATTTATAATACCTTTAAATGCTTATAACTGAATCATCGTGTCAACATCTATAATATCTTTAAATGCTTATAACTGAATAATAAAAATAAATTATTTACTGAAATAATAAATTCATTCATTTGATAAAAATCATCATATAACATGCATATAAAGCACTATAACTAAAATATGTGTAGATACATATTCTCTAAATACACATATGTGTAAACAATATATATGTACTGATAATATATGAACTATAACATTGCAGAATAAAATACTTAATATTTATTTGTGATATAGGGAATTACTATGCATGTTTTTTCTATGGTTTTGGAGTTACAATAGAAGCATTGGTGTGGAGTGGTGGAGTATAGTTGCATGAAGAGCAACTTTTGTGCTCACATTACCTAGCTGTTATGTTTTATTTTAAAGTTGTTTAAAATTGTTTACATAAGCTTATTAATAAATGTGAAGAAATTAATTTTTATAGATAGCACTGTGCTGAGTTATCTTGTTTTGTTTTAAAGTTAGGCAAGTTTGCTTATCAAACATGAAAAATATTCTTGCTGCTTTTCCCAGACTGCCTTTTCATAAAAAAAAGTCCCCTTTATAAAAAGTAATTTTGTACATTGTGCTGAACAACATGGTGTGCACTGTATATCTGTTTAGTTTTTAAGTAATTTGACTTCGAATATAGTACATTTCTCTGCAATAAATAAGAATATGATGAGCATTGGTGATTATGATAGCAGAACTCCACCATACATTCATTCAGCCAGCAGAACACGCCTTAAGGTGTTCATTGTATACTCAGAAATGACTTGATCTCAGCTATTCAGGTCACACAGATTAATAGTCATGGAGGTATGACATTGTAAAGACCCTTGTAGCTTTCTGTATTATTTTTTTTCCACCCAACCATTTGATGTTCTTCTGAATGTGTCTGCTGTGTTTACACAAAGAATTTCCTTAAAGGAAATCTCTACCTTCTCCTACAGTTTAAGTCGACCCTTAGGTTGCTTTTCTGCCTATAATATGGTTCCACTATTATGTAGGTACCAGAAACCTGTTTGTATTTTATAAAACATTAATTTCCTTGCATTGGGATCAAAGAAAGGGAAATCCCACCCACATTTTTAAGTAACTTCTCACATACTTTGCAGAGGAAGCTTTTCTCCACCTGCATGACATACCACAGACACAGAACAATTTGTAGTTGATCCTGTCAGATACTCCTGTCAGTCTTGCAGGGCAGTTAGCCCTGCTGATGTCAGGAGTTCAGCAGCTGATATAAAAAAGACAGAGAGTTGTGAAACTGTTTTCTGCTGTCTTTACTGCAGATTAGAAGTGAACTTACACTGAATTACAGCAGCTTCCAATGTAGCCATGGTTTTCATATCAAAATAAAGCAATAAGATTAGTCAGGGGTTCAAAGGCAGTTGCCACCTCTTCTGACAAATTTACATAAGCAAGGAAAACAATTAACATGTATGAACCGAATTTGAAGACTAAAAGCACAACACAAAGTGCAGACAAGATGTGGCTGAAGTGAATGAATGATGGAAGTTAAAGAGATTCAGCAGTTCCTGTGCAGCACTGGGAAAACAATGGGCTTGACAAAGTACACTAGAATGTTGTTGTGTCTTTCAGCTTTTCCCGGTTAGGGGTCGCCACAGCAGAACTCCGGTCCACTAATGATTGGCAGTCGATTTTTACGTGCCGAGTTGCCAGCCCTGATGCACAATCTTCAACGAAGGTATGCCCATTCATACATGTCTCCATGCAGAAGATGCTCTAGCTGAGAATCAAACCGGACAGCGTCTTACTGAGAGGTGACAACGCTACCGCAGCACCACGACCGCAGTTTGCTTCTTAAAAATATTAAGTGCATTAACAACAAATCATACTTCCTAAGACTGTGCATTTGGTGGGGAAAATAGATGAGGAGCAGACATTTTAGAATTTGTGCTGTGCCTTTTTTACTATTGTACAAGGGGAAAATGCAGAAAAATGTAACATATTGTGAATGGAGCATCTTTATTTGACAGCCATTTCTGCTTGCCTCATTGGCATTGCCTGTGTTCATATTGATCAACAAACTGTTGTTTTCTAGTTCAACAGTTATGGAGTTTGCCAGGGGTTAATAAGATATATTAGTAGGTGGTCAGAAAACTGTCCCTCTTTAGTAGAAGAAAGTATTCCTAAAGTAGATATGCACATCATTTCACAAAAGATGATTACTAGGCAGACAGTAAAACTGGAGAACCATGCAAAGGGCAGAATGTACATAGATGACAAACAAATTTAAAAAAGTACATGAAAAAAAGAATATCATTGATAATGTAATATCATATAGTCAACTATGAGAAACTGCACTGAAAATGTAATGGACTGGAGCAGGAAAAGACACTTGTGTCTTTCGGCTTTTCCCGGTTTGGGGTCACCACAGCGGAACTCCGGTCCGCTAATGATTGGCAGTAGATTTTTACATACTGGCTTGCTGGGCCTAACGCACAACCTTCAGCGAAGGAATGCCCATTCACGCATGTCACCACACAGAAGACGCTCTAACTGAGAATCGAATGGGCAACGTCTAACTGTGAGGCAACAACGCTACCACAGCACCACCACCACAGGAAAAGACACTGCAGAATGGAAATTGTTTATACATTAAACACATCACAATTGCAATTTTGACTGGGAAAAATTCCATAATATTAACTTAGAGTGAAAAACTATGAATTTCTTTTGACAGTTACTACAACTCACAGCCACCATGACTAATAGACTAAAGAAGCATAACATAGAAAACAGTACCATGTTAGTTGTGATGTGCACTGAAAAAAGGAATAAAGGGACAGGGGCATAGGTTCATACAAAGTTGTTAAGCATGGAGTACATTAGACTATTAGGGAGTCTGGTCCAGATTCCCAAATGCTTCACAGCACTTCTTCACTGCTTAGTTAAGTGACTTGCTCAAGGTCACATAGTAGAAAAAGATGGAAAAATTCCAATCATGTACTGTTAGCAGTGGAAACAGAACTTTAGTCATCTGCACTTACTGCCAGATGTATCACAAGTTTAGTTAGAGGAACAGGAATGGGTTGCTGCATGCCTGAATTCACCGATGGTTGTAACCATCAGGAGTTCAGTTCCCTGCAAAAGTATACATTCATTCTAAGTCTTACACAGCCCAGAGCATAAATAGTACTTGTGTCATTATCAAGGAGTCAGTTTTGCTGAAGAGTGATTGTGTTGTACATTAACAAACCAGTTAATGAGCAGAATAACATTAAAAGAGAAAAACACAATTCTAGAAGATGTCTATACCATAAAACATGTTATTCGTATTCTGGCTTTTTCCCGGTTAGGGGTTGCCACAGCGGATCACCTGTCCACTCATGATTGGCAGTGGAGTTTTATGGTGTTGAGTTGCCAGCCTGATGCTCAACCTTCCACAGAAGGTACACACACATGCACTCACACCTAGGACCAATACAGAGTGTCTAATCTGCCTACAGCATGTCTTTGGGATAAAATCAGAGCACCAGGAGGAAACCCACACAGCCACAGAGAGGACATGCAAACTCTGCACAGAACGCACCCCAGCCGAGGACCGAACCAGAGAACCTCTTTCTATGAGCTAGCAATGCTAACCACTGCACTACTGTGGCCACTCCATAAAACATGTTATTAAAAGGTAAATAATAGAAAGTTTAGCATATTTGGCTGTAGAATTACAGAACAGCATAGTAAGGAGAAAAAAATAAAATTAATTATAAAACAAACGCAAATGACAAAGAATTTCCTGCAATACTCAATGCTTCACCCTAAAAATCTCCCTACTGCAGGAACTGGAAAATGGAATTATTTCTAGTCCCCTAATTTTACTGTGTTGTTATCAATTTGTCAGGTTTGTAAAAGAGAGATTTTCCTGTACTTTAACAAATTACTGTATGAGCAAAATAACAAGAAAAGATAGAAAATATAATGTTACAAAATTATCTGTGCCTCAGAAATGATATTTATCAAAAGTTAAGGAATAGAAAGTCAGTCGCATTTTGTTGTAGACTTACTTAGTAATGGGGAAAAAAACATGACATTAATTCCACTGCAGCATTGGGAGCAGAATTATTTTCAAATCGCTTTCTTTCCAGTAGCGGCTGTCACATATGCAACTGCAAGGATCTAAAGTACATTGACAGTTTTGACACCTCAAAAACAGGGAGCGGGAGAAGATTGCCAATTCATCTTGGACTACAAAAGAATACTTTGAATAAAGGCCTGCAATTTAGTTACTTTTTTGGTTGTAGCTGTATAACCTCTTAGTATAATATAAAACAGGCCCTGGAAGAAACATAACTGAAGGGCATTCCAGGAAAAAAGAAGCAGCCCTGTTACAAAAGGTATAGAAGATGACAGTAACTGACTCTAACCCCATTATATGTCAATGGGATAGGAATACTCCACTACTTCCTTATGTCTAGCATGACACATATAACACAGGCTTAAAATGGATTATGGAAAAGAGAAAGGGATGAATTAATCAAGATCATATTGATAAGTTAAAGCCAATTGGCAGCCCATTTGTGAAAAAAATATAATAAAGCTCTAAAAGAAGTACCCAGAATGATTCTGAGGTGTTAAAGTAGCACAGAAAACAAAGATATGGTGACAAAATAGACTTTTTTAGCTCTAAGGTGGAACTTTCCTTTAATTCATTTAACTTCAACTTTAGCAATTCCATATGTATATTTCTATGATTAGCTAAGTGGCATATCTGATATATATATATATATATATATATATATATATATATATATATATATATATTACTGCCTAGTTGCATAATTACATTATATTCTGTAATGTTCTGAGCTTTGGAAATTATCTCCCACACTGTTGACATCAGGCATTCAGGTGACAGAACCAGCAATATGGAATTAGAATCTCACTGCTGGTACCAGTTAATATTCAAAGAAGAACTGGCCTTAAGGGTGTGCACTAAATATGTATGGCTACTTTGGAGAACAGCCAAGCCCTGCCACACCCAAATGAACTTTTCACAATCCAGCTATAATTCACAGTTATAACTGTTAGCTTCCTAGGATTTTACCAGTTTCAGAATAAATCCAGTGTGCCACATTACCAGCAGTAATTTTAAGCTGACCAGAAAATTATTTTACACACACACACACACACACACACACACACACACACACACACACACACACACACACACACTCAATTATGAAATAGCAAAGCATTCAGTATTTTGAATACATTTCAAATTGTAACATACTCACCATTCTAACTTTTGAGATTTATCACCTGACAGTCTGTCTTTTATGAGCATGTATTTGGTTTAATAGCGTGTCTATTTATTCAGCTGTGATCTTTTACATGAGGTGAAGCAATTCTGACTATGTTGCTTGGTTAACAAACAGCAGTCAAAAAGCACCTGATATTAGTTAAAACTAAAAATGCAAAAATAAAAAGTTAGTTAAAAATAAGAGCATGTTTAATTTTAATTAACTTTTTTGGAGTTTATTTCTTTCTTGTTGCTTGGCTGTTGCAATATTTATAGAAATATGGACATTATGACAATTTGTCTAATTATTTATATGCACAACACAGTATTCGTCTAGTTGAACTAGACAGACATTCGGCCGGATTCACGATGGCTTGCACGGAGTGTACGAGTAGAGTAAGACTCCATGCAGTCATCATGTCCGACAAACGATCCAGGAACAGCCTGTAGGGTCATGTAAGAGAGCTCCTAAAATGTCTCCTACACGGACAGGGCTGGGATATGCAAATTACCTCACTTGCAGCCGAAAGGCATGTAAATGAGGTAAATTTGCAATCCAGGAAGCACAAACCTGTCCGAGTAGGAGCCGTGTTAGTTGCAGAAATGTACTAAGTTGACAACTGAGTACTGTTCTGCAAATAGCACAATGGAGCCTTGTCAGCTCCAAATAAAGGTTGCATATGGTTGAGGAAGCATGCCAATGGCCAAATATACGGCCATTGGAAATGTTCCCAGATGCAAAATTAAAATAAAAATACTTTTTTTTTTTCGGCGATTTCCGATGTTTAAGTGTAGCGTAGCACCGCGCAAACGGGGTGCGCTATAAAAACCATAAAATAAGAAAATAAAAGCCACAAACGTGGAACTTATGAAAATTGTTAAATTACAATGTAAGGGAATAGCAGGCTGCAGACAACATGGCCACCGAGTAGGGGTTGCTAAGGGGAGAAGCCCAGTCTAAGACATGCAACCAAGCATTAGTAGGCAATCCTATTTAAATGAGTGGTAGGATAGTGAATCGCACTTTTACATAGCAAATGAGCACAGTCAGTGGAGTGTAGGAGTAGGATATGGGGAGTAACAGAGTAGGAGATAGGTGACATCACAAGGGGGGTATGTATGAAAGTAGTGAAGCTCATTGGAGCAGAGTTGAATGTGTTAGCTGTCAGTTATACATCATGGAAAGAGGTGTGTCAACAGGTAGGCCAGGGAAAGCCAAGAAATGGAAGGTGTATACTGTGGATAACACCAAAGTTTCTTGCTGAGCGGGTATGCGCGTGTGTGCATGCCTGTAAACTCGAGTAAGACAGAGTGTGCGCGTGGAAGCGTGAGTGCGCGCGTTTAAGCCGGAGTAAGCATGTATAAGGCTGTTTAAAGACCTGTAAGCACGTTTGTGCTGGTGTGTGTGCGTTTTAACCCGAATAAGCAAGTATTAGTCCATCTAAGCATGTGTGCACGCATGTGAGCTGCTGTGAGCGTGTTTGCGCTTGTATGCGTGTCGCTCCCCCCTGAGGAAACAGAAAGGAAAAAGTAAGCACAACAAATAGTAGGAAGCTACCAGGGAATACTAGTAGAGCTAGCAGGTGCAAACAATCGGACTCAGGCAATTACACAGGCAGAACACTAGCCCAGCCCAGCACTTAAAACTCTCAAACAACAGTGCAGTTTGTTTCTCTCAAGAGACACTGCAACACTGGAGTAAGCTACTAGAAGTGAAAACTGAAAAAGCATCACTCAGACAAAAAATGCTAGGGGCTGCCATTGCTGTTATAAGGCGACATATGCAACATGCTGAGGGTGGTGACAATGCAAATGCTGCCGGACAACCCACAGTGAGGAGACGGAGAAGACTGTACAGGCCCAGGGTCACCTACCAGGGGTTACATGAGCTGGAGATAGTGGAGCGCTATATAGTGGACAGAGACCTCCTGCAGCAAATTGTTGAGCTGGGCAGGCCACGCCTCACACACAGAACCAACAGAGGGGAACCCATCCCAGAGGAAACCAATGTATGTGTTGGCCTAAGAATACTAGCAACAGGTACCTTCCAGAGACCAACTGGTGATATGATGGGGATATCACAGGCATCAGCATCCAGGGTATTGCACCAGTTCCTGGTGCCATGTCAGCACATGTCGGTGATCATGTATATTTCCCCAATTCCCGTGATGTATTGGCCAGCAATATGCATCTTTTCCAGCAAATAGCAGAATAACCTGAGGTAGTGGGTGCAATAGACTGCACGCATATATGCATCAAAGCACCAGCCAGTGAGCGGGGTAGGGCCTACATTAACCGCAAGGGCTTCCCCTCCATCAACTGCCAGGTCATGTGTGATGCCCAGGGCATAATAATGAATGTGTGTGCTGGCTGCCCTGGAAGCTACCATGATTCCCATATCTGGCATCTGACACAGCTGTACCAGACATTTGCCAATGGGGACATCACACATGGTCACCTAGTGGGGGATGCTGGCTATGCACTGGAGCCGTGGCTACACACACACCTGAACAGGAACACCATAATGAGGTACACGCACAAACACGAAATGTAATCGAGCGTGTGTTTGGGTTGCTCAAGTCATGGTTCCGGTGCCTGGACACATCTGGTGGAGCCTTGCAATACTCACCAACTACATGTACCCAAATTGTCATGGTATGTGCCATGCTACATAATATGATTCTGAAAAAACAGCTGCAGCAGAACCAGCATAGGTCTGGGCCAAACAGCCCCCCACCATTGCCAAGACCATCACAGGCAGAGCGTGACTTGGAGGAGGAACAACCCGAGCCTGCCCCAGTAGGCAGAAGGAGGCATGCCCAGTATGCCTTGGCCTTGGCAAAGAGGCAACGCATAGCACATACACTGGCTCAGTAGGAACCTTGGAAATGATACCTCTCTCTGACTCCCACATATAGTGAAAGGGATGCCTAAGTTGACACAACCTGCTTTCAAACATGTGCAGGGAGTGTAGTATGTGCATCCGACATAGGCAGCCCAGCAGCACCACCTGAGGCATGATTGCCATGTGTTAAGCAATGTAAGGTAGTGCTAAACAGCATTTACCACCATGTAGTATATGCAGACTTGATGACCTTGAGTATCATCCTACCCTCACCAAGCATGATGCCACAATATGAAGACAAGATGATCAATTACAACAATTGGCTTAAGTATTGGTGTCAGTGAAAGGGGATCCAATGCCTGTCAGCCTGGGATGACATGCTTGACAAGACATGATGCTTCACTAGGGACGGCTTTCACCTGTCACCTATGGCCTTTTGGATATTGCCAAAGGCTCTTGTCACCCCCATAGTGCCTTTTTCAGATAAGGCTCAAAAGACAAACCCACCTCCATAGGTATCACAAGGGATAAGAAACTAGAAGTAATGCTACTCAATGCCAGAAGTCTAAACCGCAAGATGCATGCACTCCAAACTCTCCTCAGCATGGAGAATGTTGATATCTGTGCAGTAACAGAAACCTGGTTCAAGGCTCCCAAGAGCACCCTAGCACTAACAGGTTACACCTCATACCATGCTTTACAGCCACAAAACATGGAACAAACTACAAAAGGAGGGTGAGTATCAATATTTGTCAAAGATACCCACACACCCAGGTTGGTGGCACAGCATGAAGCATCAGAGACTATCCATGTGCAACTAACAGTGGGTAAAACCGCCTCCCAGTTCATAGCCTGCTACAGACCACCCTCCTAAACCCAGGAACCACACTTGGCTGACTGGAGAACACATGAAAATATGAAGGTCTCCCCAAACACCATTATATTGGGCGACTTCAACTACCCAAACATAGACTGGGAGCATTACCTTAGCTCCAACACCCTAGCTCAAAGGTTCCTAGAATTTATAAACTCAAATGCAATGGAACAACTTGCTACCACTCCCACAAGAGGGGAAAACATACTGGACCTGATCATCACCAACATGGGGACTCTATGCCCAAGACCAAAAGTGTATCTCTCACTGGTAAGATCAGACCATAGAGTAATCTCACTGGATATTCACATCCCGACCCCAGCCCATGGCCAGAAAACCACAGTGAAAAATTTTCACTAAAGCAAATATCACACTCCTCCAAAGCGAGGTGGAAACCTTCACAGCCCCTGTGCCTGTGGAAAATATGGCCCAGACCTCAGAACCCTTTATAAACGCATTCTATGAACACCTTCAGGAATGCATGGATCATGCAATCCCAAATAAAACCAAGACCCAATCCTCCAAATGCAGGCATCCTGTCTGGTGGACCCCAGCCATAAACAAACCATACAATACAAGGAGGAAGCTACTATATGATAGAGCAAAATCCCAAAAAGGGAAGGCATCTCTGATCAGTATTATTAAAAAACTACGGCCACACATAAAATCGTCTAAGGCCATCTTTGAGATAAAAATTGCACAGGACACTAAGGATAATCACAAGGCTTTCTTTAGTTATGGTAGGAACCTGGGTGGGAATTCCCAGATATGCTCAGAATTAGTCCAAAATGACAAACAATACACCAAATCCACAGACATTGCCAACATCCGAGCTGACAGGTTCAGTGCAAACTCTCCCCCCCTACCAAAAGGGCAAATATTTATCCCAGCAGAGTGCTGGCCCCCTGACATCTCAGATACTCAGGTAACAGCCAGCCTCCACAAAGCAAAACACACAGCATCAATGGGACCAGACGGTGTCCTGGGCTGTGTCCAACATGAACCCCAAGAAGAATTGAACACAAACATAAATCCACTGTTCAATCTCAACCTTACCACAGGATATGTACCCAAAGAGCAGTGTACAGCAACAGTGGTCCCTCTCCACAAAGGTGGTGCCTTAATGGATACTGCAAACTATCGCCCCAGAAGCCTGACTAGCTTGGTCTGCAAAGCTATGGAAAGGATCATCATGGACCTCAGAAATAAAGATATTGGGGACCTACAGACACTGGATCCTACCCAATTTGGCTTTGTTAAGGGCAGATCCTGCCTCTTAAACCTGGTTGAGTCATTTGAAACAGTCACCAAGGCCACTGACGAGGGGAAGGTGGTCCACACAGCCTACCTGGACCTTGCAAAAGCCTTCCATACAATACCCCACTTGGTCATTATAGATAAGCTCACCAACTTCAATATAAACCCCTATGTCACTAGATGGGTTGCAAACTGGCTCAAGGACAGAACCCACATGGTCAGAAATGCTGGAGCCATGTCAGACCCCAAACCAGCTACAAGTGGCATCCCACGAGGCTCAGTCCTGGGACCTCCCTTGTTTGGTATATATTTCTCGGAGGTACAGGCCAACACAGAAGGACTGTGGCTGAACAAGTTTGCAGATGACTGCAAACTGGGCACCATAATCGACCCTCCAGCTGACACAAGCATCCTACAAAAGGGCCTCATAGAAACAGACAACTGGTGCCAGAGACATGTCCTCAAGCTAAGCAAAAAGTGTATAGTCATCCCCTTTGGCAAAAACGAAGTGCCCACAAATTACCACATAGGTGGTAACCCATTAAGTATGGAAGAAGTGATAAGGGACCTGGGGACCCAAGTTAATAGCAATCTCTCATTCGACAACCACGTGGCCAAAGTGTTTAGAAAAACATTTCATATAGCCCACCTAATCATGAAGGTATTCACATCTAGATCAGGGGAGGTCATCATGCCTCTTTACTCATCCCTCATCAGGCCCATAATTGAGTACAATGCCCCTTGTGGGATGTACCTTATCAGACACCTGCAGCAGCTGGAAAGACCACAAAAGTACCTCACCAGGAGGATCAAAGGGCTCAAACAGATGCCATTTGCTGCCCAGTTAAAGAAACTGCAGCTCCACTCAGTGGCATACCGCTGCCCAGAGGCAATCTGTGCCTGATGTATAAAGCCATGTCCAACCTGGAATCAATGGACATGCTGCACCTCGGAAAATCCAAATCCCATCAAGCTATGCGCTCAAGAGACCTGAACCTCAGAACTGAAATAAATAGGACATGCTGGAGTGACAGATTCATAACCCAGAGGCTCCCTCCACTCTTGAGTAAACTCCCACTCCAGGTTAGCCAGAGTCCCTCATTGACTCTCTTCAAGAGGAATTTTGATGAGTGGATGGGAGATTGTAGGTTTACCCTGGGTATCACTTCTATGTCACTGTTAGACAGAGGCACAGTATACTAACCTTGAAAATGTCATGGCAAACTCCACTTAAAATGTGTGTTGAAAGCCAAACACACTCTGGCTAGGATTATAAATGCCTTAGGGCAGATAGCCTAGTATGAACCTATGAACAGAATCACACACACCAACTAGTACAACTGTGGTCAATGTGGAGTAATGTTTGACAATGTCCACCCAAGTTGGTGAATACACAGCAATGTTGGACAAGCCTGGTTTAAGTAGGCCATAGCTGAACAAAATGCAACATGCTCATAGTTGTCCAACTGGCCCTTAACCAGTCTGAACATTTAAAGCAGTGATGGGACTCAAACCCATGATACTGTGCATCCTAGTGAAAGTATTGAACCACTACACCATGACAGTATTGTAGTGGTCAGCCAGTATGAAAGAATGTTGACAGGTCTTTGCAAACTATCCCATGGAAACCCTGCAGGCACAGCATAATCCCTGTTGAGTTATGACACAAAGGAGTCTGGCAGTAAGAACACAACATGACTTCCAACACACACAGTATAAATGTCAATATTGGTCATGTTCACACACAACCACAAATGTAGTGGACTTCAGATAACAACATATGGAAAGGTCACACTGGGCATGGTCACACACTTGGATAAATGAGACATATGTCAGGCAACAAACTATGGAAAGCCTGAACTGGGCATGCTCACACACTTAGGCCATGTCTGAGTATAGCAGTCATCCTCACATATCTGACAGTTGTATGTGTTAAGCCAGGAACCTCCCACAATCCAGCAATCCACCCTGTGCACACAGTTAAATGACAACAGACACATATATTATAATACTGGAACCCTGTCATGATCAAACATGTTACACAGATACACAAGTTGTTCATAGAAACTGGGAAAGCTACGGCAATAAACACCTGCAAACAGTATCAGCAACAAATATTGTGCATCCTGAACATAAACATAGGTGCAGAGGTTGATACTAGGCTGTCTGCCCTAGGGAATTCATAAGCCTAGGCAGAGTGTATTTGGCATCTGCCTCCCCAGTAGAGTAGCCTACTGTGCCTTTGTAAAGTAGGTCACAGAAGGCATCCTTTAAGGCTAGTTTGCTGTGCCTCTGTCAAAGCAGGGACACAATGGAGATCCCAGGGGTGAATTTGCAAATTCCCATCCATGCGGCTGGATTTTGCTGGAAGAGGGTTGGCGAGGGGCTATGTCTAACTCTAATTGGGATTCAATTCCAGAGTGGGGGGAGCCTCTGGCTAATGAATCTGTCCCTGCAGCATGGCCCATTTAGGTTTGTGCTGAGGTTTAAGTCCCTGGAGTGTGTAGCTCTAAGGGTCTTGGATGTTATGAGGTGGAGCATGTCCATTACGTCTGGGTTTGACATGGCTGTGTACGTCAGGCATAGATTACCTCTGAGTAGGCGTTAAGCAACTGAGTAGAGCTGGAGATCCTTTAGTTGAGCTGCATAGGACATCTGTGTGTAGCCCATGATCCTCTTGGGGAGGTACTGTTGTGGTCACTGTAGTTGCTGCAGGTGTTGGGTAAGGTACACCCCAAAAGGGGCATTGTAGTCAAACATGGGCCTGATGAGTGACTAGTAGAGGGCCACAATGACCTCCCATGGTCTACATGCAAACCCCCATGTGATAAGGAGGGCTATATAAAGGTCTTTGCAATGACTCTGTCAATATGATTAGCAAAGGAGAGGTTACGATCTATGTTGGTCCCCAAATCTGTAAATACATCTTCTGTACTTAATGGATTACCACTTATGTGGTAATTTGTGTGCATCTTGTTTTCCCCAAAGGGGATGACTATGCATGTCTTAGCATTTAGCACGAGGCCATGGCTCTGGCAACAAGCATCCATCTCTGTGAGACCCTTATAGAGGTAGCATGTGTCAGCTGCAGTGCCGCTTATGGCCCCCGGTTAGCAGTCATCTGTGATGTTTGTTAGACATAATTCCCCCATGTTAGTCTGAACCTCAGAGAAGTACATACCGAACAGGACAGGTCCCACAACTGAGCCCAGTGAGACACCAGTTGTAACTGGTCTGCAACTGGACATGGCACCTGCAATTCTGACCATGTGGGTTCCATCGCTGAGGCAGATAGCAACACATCTAGTGATATAGGGGTTGATATTTAAGCTGGTAAGCATATGTATGATGCCTGAGTGGGGTATTGTGTTGCAGGCCTCTGCATGGTACAGGTAGACTGTGTGAACTACCTTGCCCTCATCCATGGCTTCAGTAACCGTTTCAAAGATATGAACTATGTGTAAGAGGCAACATCTGCCCTTAACAAAGCTGAATTGTGTATGATCCACTGTCTGGAGGCTCGCAATGCTTTTGATTATGACTTCCATGATAATACGCTCCATAGCTGTTTCTACCACACTAGTCAGGCTTATGGGGTGATAGTTTCTGTGGTCCATTGTGGCACCTCCTTTGTGGAGTGGGAGCACTGTATGTGTATGCCATTCTCAGGGTACATATCCTGTAGTAAGGCTAAGTTGGAACAGTGACTTAATGTGAGTGTTCAGTTCTACTCAGAGCTCGTGTAGGACACAGCCTGGGACACCGTCCAGTCCCATACATATGCTGTGTTATTTGCTGTGGAGAGGGCACCTTTCACCTGTGCATCTGTGATGTCAGGGAGGTTACATTCATTTGGGATGGGTATCTGTACCCTTGGGGGTAAGGGGGGGTTTGTGCAGACTCTGTCTGCCAGGGTGTAGGCTATGTCCGTAGGTTTGGCATATTTTGTGCTGTTATGCAACAATTCAGAGCATATCTGGGTGTTTCCACACATATTCCTGACATAACTAAAGAAGGCCTTGTGATTATCTGTAGTGTCTGGTCAATTTCACTGTCAAAACTTGCAAGTGATGATTATATGAGGGATTGAAGTGTCTTGCCAATACTGTTCAGAGATGTCCTCCCTCTGTGGGATAATGCTCTGTTATGTAGTAGCTTCCTCCTTCTGTTGTACAGCTTATATATGGCTGGGGTCAACCAGACAGGTCTCCTGTTTTGGAGGAGTCATGGTTTAATTTGGGATAGCATGATCAATGCATACCTGCAGGTGCTCATAGAATGCATTTGTAAAGGATTCTGCAGATTGGGCTGTATTATCCTCCAGCACGGGGCCTTTGAAGTATTCCACCCCAGTCTTCACAAGTGCAAAGTCTGCTTTTGTGAAATTCTTTACACTGATTTCCTTGGCTGGGGGTGGGGACGGGATATGGATGTCCAGGGAAAGTTGTTTATGATCTGATCTTAACAATGAGGGTTCTACCTCTGGTGTGGAACATAGAGTCCCCATGTTGATGATGATCAGGTCCAATATGTATTCCCCCTTGTGGCTGTGGTGACTGGTTGTGCCATAGCACATGGATTCACAAATTGTGGTGGCTGTAGGGTGATGTTGTTGAGGCCTGAGTAGTATTCCCAGTCAATATTCGTGTACCTGAAGTCAACCACTATAATGGTGTGTGTGAAGACCTTCATATCCTACACTGTTCCCAGGAAAGCCGAGTGCGGTTCCTGGGTATGGGGGGGTGGTCTGAACTACACCCCAAACCAAAAGGCAGTTTTGCGCAATGGTAGTTGTATATGTATGGCCTGTCATGCTTCGTGCAGTGGTACCAACCCAGAGGTGTGTGTATCTGTGATGTATATGGATACACCCCCTAGTTGTGTTGTGTGTTACAAGTCCTGTGGTCACAAAGCATGGTATAGAACATAACCTGGCAGTGCCAGTGTGCATATGTGACCCTGAACTAGGCGTCTGTTAATGCACAGATATTGTTATGCCCCATACTGAGGGATAGTAAAAGATGTACATTCCTCTTTGGAAAGACTGATGATGTCAGCACCCTATAAATACAGCAGGAGAAGGGAAATCATCCAGTAATGTGAATAGCGTGCTGTGCTAATGCGTCTCTCTCAAGTATCATAACATAGTTAGGTAGGGGTTTGAATCCCGCAAATGCTGTGTGTGTGTGTGGGGGGGTGTGTATGTATGCAATTCTCTGTGAAAGGAATGGCCTTTTTGAAGACTGGGATAACACACTAAAAGCTGCATATTCCTCTTTGGAAAGACTGATGATGTCAGCACCCTATAAATACAGCAGGAGAAGGGAAATCATCCAGTAATACGAATAGCGCGCTGTGCTAATATGTATGCAATTCTCTGTGAAAGGAATGGCCTTTTTGAAGACTGGGATAACACACTAAAAGATGTACATTCCTCTTTGGAAAGACTGATGATGTCAGCACCCTATAAATACAGCAGGAGAAGGGAAATCATCCAGTAATGCGAATAGCGCGCTGCGCTAATGTGTCTCTCTCAAGTATCGTAACATAGTTAAGTAGGGGATTGAATCCTACAAATGCTATGTGTGTGTTTGTCACACAGTTTGTCAATGTGTTGTGTATTTTGCTTTTATTATTGTATGACATATTATTATAACAGTAACTTCAATGCACACATCAGGTATGTGTGTGCCACATACAGATATGTACCTGTGACCTTTAATAGTTCCTATGTGTGAAGCCTGCCTCATATGAATACAGTTGTTACCTTTACCAGCATGTGCCGCAGCTTCCCAGACCTTAGGCCATACATGTATGTTGGTGACAATGCAGGCTACTGCAGTGATCTGTGTCCTAGGCCAACTATGTGACACACACCCATGAAAGCTTTGATAGATTAATGTGCATGAGGGTTCATGTCTGGAGTATATGCCAGACATGTTAAAACACAGCAAAGTCTGTGAGTGATGGACATCCTGTGTAGGTGTATGGCAACTGTTGCCGATATGCATACAGACACCTTCTTGCTTAGGTGATACACCGAGGGACTGTAGAATACCTTTGGAAATGTGAATATCACAGGATAGACAAGATAACACTTGTCCACATGTACACACCATTACCCATTCTACGTGATGGGTGCTACATGGTACTGTTGGAATACTATGTTAAGTACATGCCAATGACAATGCTACAGTTGCATTACAGCAATACAGCATGGCTTGGACAACAGGTATCTGTCTGTATGATACCCTTGTGGTGGTTAGGTGTGTCATGTGTAGAATGCATTGTAGGCCACTGTATGCATTTGCAGTCGTGGATGGACATATCCGTAGTGTGTTGGCATGTATGTGAGACTGCTATATGCCAAAGAGTATTGTTCCCAGGGATGTGTGGGGCTCAGTAAGAATGGCTACTGGTATAGTGTAGTACTGCAGGGATATCACTAACACCGGGTTCCTACATCTGTGTATCAGTTGAGGAGACACCATGTAATGACCACTGAATGTCAGGCTATGTAAGCTGTGTATACTACCAGAATGCAGACCATTGACATTTGGAAACTGTATCACCCACAGCATACTGTCAAACCATGTCATGTTCCATGCTAACCATGTTCACAAATGTACACCTGCAACTCTGTGCTGCAAACATCACACATGTACTGTCCACACCCCAACACATGCAGGCACAGGTACACACAACAGCCATGTGGCACATGTGCAGACAGTACACTTTGGGAATTAACACTGGTATATACAAAACTACAATGACAATCATAGTGTTATTGCATCATGCATGCTCAGATATACCCACAACGATATCATTACACTGTACTGTTAACAACATGATAATATTACTACAGTGCTATGTAGTCATCCTGCGCATCAGCACCATGCTATCCTGTTCCTGCATCAATGTTACAGATGGCAGGAGGTGTCACAGTTTCATCATATGCACAGGGTGTGTACTTGGTTTGCCAGAGTCCGCCATTGACACATCCAATCGACATGTATGTGTGTGTGTGTTAGTGAGGGACAACAGTACAATATGGGGCAATGTTGATGCGATGTGTGTGTGTATGTGTTAGCCCTAGATGTTAGCATTATGTGTGTGTGTGTGAATGCACACAGTTCCACCAAGTGGCTGCCATATACAGGTGTTTGTGGACAGCCACAGACTGTACCTGCCAGGTCATACAGATCACTGTCTCTGGCCACGGACACGGTACCTGTGCCTGGCAGGGGTGCTACAGACAGTATCAGGTACTAAGCCAGACTGGGTACTGTCATCAGAGGCAGTGGGTTGTTGGCTGGACACATGTCCCTGCAGGGACTGTCCAGAGCCACGTGCACATGGTCTTCTATGACGGTCTAATGACAGCACAGACCCAGCATTGCTGGGGCTGGTACTGGCACTATGGGAGTGGCTGTGGGTTTGTTGTCGTCTGCGACGACTGCCAGCTGATGATGTTGCTGGCATACGTCCATGTCGACGCCTCAACTGTCCTGCACTGTCCTGGCTCCTGGACATGTAGTTGTGGAAGAGATCTAATGTGTCCCCCCAACATCTATCAATGACCTCACTGATATTACAGATGGCAGCCGCAATGTCACGCATAGTGTCATTCATAGTGGTGCGATGTGCTCTAAGCTCCCTCAGACCCTGTCTGGTGTATCGTTCCATACGTGCCTGTGCCTGCATTACAGCTCGGAATATAGCTGAGGTTGAAAGACCTCTGTGGGCACGTCTGACAGGGGCAGTACGACCACGGATGCTCCCACGAGAACCCCTGGACATCTGCCTGTGTGGTACCATGTCAGGAATCTGGCCATGGCTGCTGTGAGGGGATGCATGTGCCAATGATGCCACACTACCCTGGTCAATGCCCACTGTATGCTGTCCCTCAGCTAAGGACATTGGTGACAATGGATGTATCGGCAGAATGACTGTGCGCATTGATGGGGTTGACTGCTGTGTAGTGTCAATTGGCTGACCAATGACAGACCCTGTCACACCTCCCTGTGCCATTACACATGTATCATCATTATCACTATCCCCAGCAGTGGCTTCAGGTTCCCTGCTGCACTCCACCAGAGCAACATCAGAATCTGTGAGAGGAAGATAGGAAACACAGTTTACAAATGTGTACACAATGTTAGCACACATGCACACATGCACACATGCACACAGGCACACAAGCACACAGGCACACAAGCACACAAGCACACAGGCACACAAGCACACAGGCACACAGGCACACTCCTCAATACAGCAGATACAAACACAGACACACTTACAATCCAACACATACACAATACTGTTTGAGGGTGGGTGACAGTATCACAAGGGAAAACATCACTGCACATGTGTCAGCATGCAGATTATGTGTTGCACAGGAACATGCAGTGCAAGTGTAGACAGCCCTTGTTAATAACAGTATACGTGTACTTGATACTTGTGTGTAGTTGTTCAGTGATTGTCTCCACCCTGGGACACAATGTGTACAAGGACAGAACAATACTGTGCAAGTGTTCCAAGCTGTGGGTGCATATATTTGCACACACACACACACACACACACACACACACACACACAAAACACATGATGGTGCTACGCAATAACTGCTATGTGTACTTTTGTGGTCAGTGGAACTGGATGTGGTGTAGTAACGTACGCCAAGATCAACATGCTTCTTGTGGTCAGTCAACAATAATAATGTGTGCCAGACAGGCAGCTAGTATGCTGTACCTGAAGTGCAGTAACATGACTACATCCACAATTACACAGCCACTTGTTACATGGGTGTGTAAGGTGGCCAATAGTGAGCATTGCCTAACCTGAATGTATTATTTGTTCAAGACTGCTGCACAAAGACATGATAGGCCTCTACCTCTCAGGTATATTATGTGTGCTGCGTAGATGATAAGTGGGATACTGAAGGGTGGCCATACAGCAGGTGTCATAATTGGACATGTGTAGCAGGCTAAGGTGTAGTGTCTATGCCAAACATGTGTGTGTTGTGTACATGTGTATCAGGTATGCCTATCCAATGTCCAGTACTGTGTTGCCACACATGTGTGTCATGCTCTGTGTATTTCATGTGAGTGAGGCAGCTACTGAGAATAATGGGATATGCATAGTCTCATAGCAAACATGCACAGCATGCATTATGCGTAGGTGTGTTACATGTGCACACACTACACCTCCATATGACATGCACATGTCATTAGCAATAGTATTGTTATTACACACTCACCAGCATGGATTGGCTGCCTTGCTGTCACTCCAGAGGGACCTGCAAAAATATGAGAGTGATTGCCAGTGGCCACAACTGTGCCATTGATACTGTGAGTATGATAAAGTACAGTAGTACAAGAGTTGGCTTTCACAGGTATACAGATTATACTCAGAATATCAATCTTGTAGAGGAATCGGCAGGTTAACAGCTACACACACAGTACACATCTCACACACGCTTAAACTACCAGTACAGAGAACAGTCATCTACAGATATGGCATGTTACCTGCACACTCCATTTCAACATGCTGGGTGGCTCCGGCCTCCATGATGACACATGTTTGTGGATGTTGTTGTTGTTGGCCTGGAGCCACAACACTTAGGAGGTGCTCCTCCACACTGGTGAGGGGGGGGGTGGATAAGTACCCCACCACCTGTGGCAAGCTGTTGTCTGTGGATATCAGATGCACGCTGCCGGACATGTCTAATTAAATCACTGCAGTGATAGCATACCTGCTCATATGTCCGGTTATGCATGCCTATGTCATTTACCCGACGGACAAGTTCTTGCCACAGTGCAGCCCTCTCATGCTGGTTCTGGCTGGTCCTGGAAAACAGCACAAAGTAATTCTGCATCAGGCTCTGGTGGATCTCTTGATCCTCTGCTGCTGTATAAGGTGGGTTACATTGATGCACCATCACCCTGGATGGAAAAGAAAAATATGTGAGCAAGTCATGTGGCACACTTAATATTCTAATGTACTGATATCACTTAACTGCCATATATAGCATCTGTCTGTCTATCAGGGGATACACATGTTCAATACCACATATCAGTGCTCAGCCCACAACTGTCTGACAGTGCCTGCCACACTCCATACAACAAACTAGTATACACCAGCACTCGGCACACTGTTTGGGATACAATGCACAACCTCACACTGGGGGTATGTATTAAGCTAATGGATGAAGAATATTGTCATCCCATGCAATGAATGCAATGCACATTTGCAGTTTCAACGGTAATCCACCCTAGTCTTTGATGCCATACCCCTACCTGACATATGTGCACAGTTGTTAATATAGCCAGCATACTGCTGTCACAGAG
>NC_056733.1:601151769-601164269 GCF_019279795.1 Protopterus annectens
AGGTTAACAGGCAAGACAAACAAGATGCATACAGGGGCGGAGTATGACACATGTGGGGGGTAAACACAATTGACGGGGACAGATGTTTGGATATCACAAGCCCATGAGCCCACAGATGGCAACAGTGGAACTGAGATCCCCACCCATGGGGAGTTACCACTGCGCCTTCACAGACCAGGCCGGGGCTGTGCTGGGGGCTGGATAGGATGGGCAGGCACACCCGTGAGTTGCGCCAGTCTCGCCTCAAGCTGGCATAGGGGATCAGTCACGGAACGCCTGATCTCACTACGCACCACAGACCGGACCCTATGGAGGGTGAGTGGAGGCTCTCCTCCGGCCACGCTTGCAGATGGGGGGCGAGCCCCATCCCCTGCAGCGCTTCCACCCAAAGGTGGCACAGGGCCACCGGAGGAGGAAGTTCCGGCCTAGGCACTGGTGCCAGGTGCACTTGCCAGATGAGGTGGGAGAGGTGGGTCCGCTGGAACCTGCCTTCCCTGTTGTCCTATGTTTAGCAGTATTATATGGCATTTTGGATTAGTAACAAACAACACCATTCCAAATTAGTTGTAACAGCATGCATCAGTATTCCCATTAACCAAACACACATGAATTCCGAACATTGAGCAGCAAGCATAACACATGCATATTTAGAACAGCAGTGGACATTCCAACAGCATGCAGGGTTGATTGGTGGCAACAGGCCATCAGGTTTAGATATGTGAACAGGGCACATGCATCAACGTACATGCAGATATGTATAAACCAACAGGACAAATGTCCATGAGAATTAATTGTGAATACACATACCCAGTTTGGTGTGGAATGGCATCATTTGTGAGAATAGGGTAGGGTGGAGAAATATTACATTAACAACTTAAACTACCTATACATATACTGTACATTCCTAGTAGATGCAGATATATATCCCCTACATGTATTAGTACAGTTTCCTGTATGTAACCTTAGGAATGTTGGTGATGGGGATGTTACTGCTACATTAATATACATTCCATTTTTATTCATATATGTTCATATCTGGCTGTATTCAGGTAAAGCATCCTGCTACATTTGATTTATATGGGTCTAGACAACTGTGGATGTTCAGCATTTCATACAACCATACTATCTCCATAATGCAAGGGTACAGCAACATATCCGAATTGTGGGAGGGACACAGTCCAGGTTCTGTACTTTATTAAAGACATTTCACTCTTTGGTTGTGGCTGTCTCATTCATTTCATTATGTAGTGAATGCAGTATACCTTTATTCCAGACTTATTACAGCTTTCTTGGTAGCTTCAAACTGTCTTTCTCACACTCTCTCACTTATTTTATATTTACATTTCAGGATGGTACTTAATTCTATGCTTTATTAACATTTATTACTGGGTTACAACAATCCTTTCCAGCTGACTCACTTATTTCATATGGCAGAATTTACAAGGATGTATTTGACACTTGTCTATCCTTTGTTGATTGATTACAACACTCACTTTCAGGCTGAAACAGTTATCTGATATTACAATACAGGTGGAAACTCTATTTGAGACTTGTTTAATCTTTATTACTGGATTGCAATACTCTTTTCCAGGCTGCATCACTTATCTAATCTTACAATACTTGCAGAATCTTTCTTCTAGGCTTATTTGACCTTTATTACTGGGTTACAACACTGAACTCTTTTACATGCTGTCTCACTTCTATTCTATAACAATACCAGCAGAATAATTACTAACCTGCCTGGTGGTGCAACCTTGCCAGCCTATCAGCATAGGCGTGCCGATTTGCGGAAGGAACACCTGCAGCTGTAATATAAATGAAGGAATATTGGAACATACCTATCCATACTATAGAATAGGATAGCATTTCTTACATACTTAATTACATGGATACTTACTCAGTAGTGGGGAATTGGGCATTTGACGGGCCTCTTGGATCCATCGGTTCAGGTGGTCCTCCTTTCGTCACTTCAGGTCCGCATGGTGGTGACGGACATGTTCACCAGTCCTCGGAATGCCTGTGGCACTGGTGAGATCATGTGCCAACCAGTTCCACGCCTCTGCCTTGTACGGTCCCCATTGAACCTGGCCCTGCATGAGTTGGCCTTCATGATGGTGGACTAGGAGCCAAACCATATATTTTGACTCCACAATGCCCCACCTTTGTGCTCCAAAGCGATTTCCCTCTCCTGCACCTGCCATCCTGACTGCAAATGGGTACCACAATCAGTTATGGTGTGTATTCCTGCCTATGGGGCTTATATATGCCGGTTTTCCCGCACTTATCTGTGATTGGCCATTTTGGATATTTCTCTGCTTACAGCAAACCTGCTTTATCATGGTTATATTTTCATTCATTCCTATATGTATGGTAATACTGTATTTCTAAGTACAACTGTCATGGCTTAGTGGTTCAGTACTTTGACTATGGTGCACAGTATCCCGGGTTCGATCCTTGCCATTGCTTTTTTATTTTACTACTGTCTAGACAGGCTAGGAGGTGTGTCTGTGTAAAGGCGACTTTGCTACAGCTTGCCCAACGTTGCCCGACAGTAAGCTGGTTGGCGCACTGCGCAGTTCCGTGCAAACGGCTTATGCTGGGTAACACATTATTTAGATATAAGCACTCATATTAAGCTGGATAAAGCACTGCTCAGCTATGGGCACTCATATTACGCTTGTTAAAGTGCTGCTCAGCTACGGGCACTCATATTAAGCTTGCTAAAGCACTGCTCAGCCACGGGCACTCATATTAAGCTTGTTAAAGCGCTGCTCAGCTACGGGCACTCATATTAAGCTTGTTAAAGCACTGCTCAGCTACGGGGACTCATATTAAGCTTGTTAAAGCACTGCTAAGCTACGGGCAATTATGATCCTTTTTATATATACATAATATAGGTTTTGTTCAGAAATACATGAGCCATTTCATTACATTTTACTTAAATTAAATGTATATATATCGGGGAATTGTTTCATACTTATTTAAAGAAAAATGGAGGGGGATGTTGTGGGGCTTGAACCGTGACTACCTATTCTTTGGGCGACATCCCTACCGCTATGCTATTGCTACTTTGCTTACTTTGCATATATAGATCTTATATGCTTTTCAATGTCATATCTGCTAACTGTGGTTGAGTGAAGGGCATACCCGTGCAAATGAGCACAAATGCGGGCAAACATTTTGGAAATTATGAAAAAAAAAAAGGAAACTGCTATTTTTACATTTTACATATGTTCAGTAGGGTTTAGTCTGAGGGGATGTGTGGTGTTGTGTTCCTTGACATTTCAGCGGACTCACTCGTGGGTGTTTACTTTCAGGACTCTGACTCTTCTGGGGGCGTGTCCCTTTGCTGTACTTGGCAATCGGACACGCCCCCTACTTTCCTACACTGACTGTGTTAGACTTGGGTATGATTCAGCATGCCCTCATGAATATGCATGGCATGCTGACATCATACCGTTCAACTGCAGCCTCCGAGTAAGACATATTAAGTCTTACACGGAGGTTTCGTGAATCCGGCCCACTGTTTAAGCAGTTGATTTGCTCATCTGTGTAAACTTCACCCTGATAGCTTCAGTAGCATGAATGTGTGAGGAAAACAGTGATACATTTAAAAAAAAAATAATAAAAACAATGTCACAGTTCTTTCAAAGGAAAATGCATGTGAAGTGGGTTATGCTAAAGTAAAGTGGTGTGAAATAAAAATGAAATTCTTAAAAAATAAAAGTGCTGCATTTTACTTGCCTTTTCAGTAAACTGTAATGTCTGAATGAAAATGCAGACAATGTCATATAATTGGTGTTGCCACTGTGAAAATGATTCCAATTAAAAAAAAAAACTAATCCTTAACATTTCAAGTATGTGGACTGCTGCAAGGTTAATGCTTCTTGGAGGTACTGAGCTAGGTAAAAGGTTATTTCCTCAGCTGGAGTACAGATTGCTAAATCTTACCCTTCCCCATTGGGCGTGTTACTATGAAAACAAGCGAACTATCTTCCAAAAATTATTCAAAGGAAACCACAGGTAGTAAGTCCTGTTTTGAACCTATATAAGTGGAAACAGACTGTTGACTGATAGCATCATGCAATTCAGTTGGCTGATGGAACATGCACTTGAGACAGAGCTAATCGGGCTGATTCCTACTGTGTACTGGCAGACCCCTTGACAAAGACCTTCAGGTGGTCTATGTAGAGATGCCTGAGAACTGGTATTGGAAAATGGCAAGTGTGACATGCTTATACAACAGGGGCCAGTGTGTAAATCCAGGGAAACAAAGGCTCCTGGCCTAACAGTGGTAGTAGGAGATGTCACTGAGAGAGTCTTCAATCTTGAGAAGAAGACTGGTTGGCCCTTTTAGGAGACAAGAGTCTCCAAAACTACAAATAAAATGGGTTCATGACAAGAAGTAATGGCAATTCAAAAATGGTAGAGTTTTATAACTGGGATGTAAGAGAACTTGACACAGGGGTTCTGACAGGTGTAGCCTACCTGGGCTTCACAAATACTTTATATTTGGTCCCGCATGCAGGGCTGATATGAAAAGTGAAAGGAGAGAGGTAGATTCTAGTCTGAGAACTTGGGCTTCTGTATGACTCATGAGCAGGACACTAGGCTTTGGGGTGTAAGGAATAATGTCAGAAACAAGGAAGTGACAACATGAGTGTTCTGCAGAGCTTATATATCAATACATTACTCTTTAGTGAATTTACTTCAGATGCTATTCTTACATTTTGTTGAGTCTTTAACCTGAAGCTGCAATTGGACAAAACAAACTAGTCAAACATCAATGCAACAAAACAAATAAAAAGCATTTTTGCAGGATGGCATAACTTACTAAATCCATGGTTACACAACCATGAACAAAAAGAAAAGCTCAAACAGTTAGAATCACTGCAGTGATACAAACAGAATCATCACACTGATTTCATATGCAAAAAAATGTTCAGGTAATTCAGGCCCAGGTAATCTTAGCTGGCAAGTTTACAGTCATCCACTTTATACCTGACCAAGTGCAGGAATACAGTTTCAGACACATCTTAGGGAAGAGATAACAGGGTAATCCCCTTTGCAGTTTCACAAAGATTGCTGTGATAGTGTAGGATGGAGACAGATGTCTAAGGAAAGATTTGGAAAGAATAAGAAATAGGCAGAAAGGTGGCAGTTGAGGGGTCTAATACATTATATCAAAATGTATGAGTTCTAAACATAATCATTTATACATTTTGCCATAAATCCTGATAATTCAGTTATGTATAGATATGTATTTGACAACATTGTTAATTTATGGGTATATACTGTATACAGTACACAAAAATAAGTGTTTTTTTTATGGGAGAAGGCTTCACACACCCCAATGTGAGGGCTTCCCAAATCCACATCTCCTTATTTATATTTATTTATTTTATTTTATTTTACATTTGTTGACCAGGAGCAGTCCAACTGAGCTAAAAATAGCCCTATTTCAGTGGAGGCCCGCAGGGAAAAGCCCCAAAAGAAAAAATAAAACAATATTATACAATACAATGTTATACAATACAATGTAAAGAGTGTCAGAAGCATGATACAAAAAAGATGATAGAGTCAATTGTTGATCAAACATTAACATCATTATTAACAAGCAAGCAATTATATTATATTATATTACAAGTCATCATTAGAAATCAGGCACGTAAAAGAGACATATTTGTACAGTGTAGTCTGATTGAATTAGTGCAATATGAGTTTTAGTAAATGCTAGAGAATGGTTTTGATAGAATATCTAAGAAGGGGAAAGGTTAAAGTAAGACTTAGAAAAATCAGGTTTGGAAGAGGGTGTGTGTGACAAGACCGGGGGGGGGGGGGAGTGATATAACGCATAAGAGTTAGGATTAGTAGTCAATCAGAGAGTGGCTTAGAAATGAAGGGACAGTTTATAGAGGATGAGTACAGAGACAGGACCAGAGAGTTTTTAAATATTCTTTGGCAGATGCTTTGACTTGTTTAGGTTGATTTAGTAATCGAACTTGGTGAGGAAGCTTGTTCCAGGCGATTGTAGGATGGTAGCGATATAAGTTGCATCCGTTTTTATTTCTAGGTTTATAGATAAGTAATAGGTGTTGGTATGAGCTACGGAGTGATCTAGTTGGAGAGTAGCAGGATATGAATGAAGATATGTTAGGACAGTAGGAAGGTTGGTATAGTATTGAATGTATAATCTGAAGCTGAGAGAGAAGAATCAGGCTTGGTAATTCCAGCCAGTTTAGATGTTTAAGTGAGACACAGTGATGGGTTTTATACATATGCTGGGCAGAGAATCTGGCAACCTTGTTGTAGGTAGAGTTACGTTTTGCTAGGAGTGTGGCATTTAGTAAGTATCTGAGAACTATATAAGAGACTCGGTAGTAGATATGTATGAGATAGGGTTACTTTAGCATAAGGGGTGAGAAATGTTCTGTTTCTGTATAGAAGGCCTAGTTTCTGATGGGTCTTTTTGATACAGTTGTTGATGTGCAAGTCAGATTTAAGTTGATCATCTATGTTCTCACTCTGAGATTGCTCCAACTTGTTAAAACAGCAAGATACATCAGACAACTCAAATATAAGCAATATGATTCTAGACAAGTGAAGATAAACCCATATTAGGTTCATTGCAAACTATAGATTTTAAGAGGAGACAATCCCAGTATGAAATACCTGTTATGGATAGTCGAACTGATGACAGTAGCACATGAAAAGATTTTGGAATATTGTAACGCTTAGAATAGACTACCAGGAGCAGATGGCAATAGCAGCAAGCTGGGGGTGTCTTCAGAGGCTGGACCCTAAAAGCAAAAAAGTCTTGAGTAGGTTATACCATGAATACTATGTGCAGCTTGGCTATAATACAATTACAGAGACATCAAGCTGCAGAGGAAGCATCAGAAGGTGTGTGGAATGGAGGAAAAGGCTATGATTAGACACTCATGAAGCTGATGCTATCATCGCTAGACAGCAGAAGAGTAAAGGGAAATATAATATGGGTGAGAAGGATCATTTCAAGAAGAAGTGAAGAAATCACCCTGAACATGAACAAGGAGAAGAGGGCATGTAGGTAGCAGATTTTAAGGACCAAGTTACTTCTGGATCTGCATAAATGTTGTTTTATGCATAGTGGGGCTGTGGACCCATGGAATAAACTACCAGAATGGGTGGTGAAGAAGGAGTCTATTGAGGTATTACTGAGGGCATTGGACTGGTGGAAAAAGATAGGGTGGAATGTATGGATGGGGGAAGTTAGAATGGTAAAGTCAGTTAACAAGAAAATTTAACAGGCTTATTGTTTCCTTTTGCAGTGTAAGAATAAGTTTGTACTGAAAAGTTTTACTCTTTATGCTTTTAAGTGGCATTTACAGTTCTAGAGATATGATCATTCATTGGTATGATAACTTCATTTTGTTAAAGGGATCCATAATGCAACCATTATTCCTATGTAGGAAGCTAAATTGCAATAGTGCAAAGAGTGGTGTTGCAGTCAGGCACCACCACTCTTTCAATAAAAGCTTTCATCTTGAGATGCATTCTGAAACTACATTTTCCAGTGTAAGATCACTACACTTACTCAGAACAAAAAAGTCAGGTGAACAGATTTAATGATAGCAATCACTTAGTATATTTTAATGTATTGAAAAACCTCTAACTTATCCTTTATGTTCTTCCAGACTGCGGGGGAGAAGATGCTCAGCTTACTGAACATAAGGTTATTCACAATATACGCCATCCAAATGACCACACTGGTAACTCTTTTATGGTACTGTTGTGAAAAACAGATGTCAGCCTCCATTTGGCTGTCATAACTAGTGACTCTGCCTATATGTCCATATCCACTCATGGTGATATTGCTTCTGTAATACAATGAACGTTTCAAGCAATTGCTAAATACAAGATTCAGGTAATCATACTTAATCAAATATCATAGGGACAAATGAGAGGCTTCCTAAATCAAGACTGAACCTTAAAGCCTGCAACTATTAGGCAGCAATAAAAAACAAAGCAAGCTATATTGTTCATGTACACATGCAAAGCAAAATATTACATTCTGTTGTGTCTTCTTGACTCATGTTTAAAGGACAGAATGCCTCCATTCTTCATTGTATTCAACTTTAAAATCTTGGCTTACTCTTGTGAAGTGATAACTGTGCAAGTCTGAGCAAACTGTCCTTCTGTTATGATTGGTCTCTGTGGTTTATCAGGCTTAGAGGGCATGGAAATGCCTAGGATATGATGTTGAACTGATGTTGATGACAGAACTGTCATTATTGTTACTTTTGTGTGCCAAATGAAAAAGTACTGCTGCTGTTATAAGCATCATGGAAAATGTTGCATTTTAAGCTTCTGGGCTCATAGTGTTAGTTGGAAGTGTTCATATGACTTGAATATTGAAACAATATTGCTACAAAATCAGTCAAACATTGAGTAAAAAGGAGTGCACATCTTACTGACATAATGAGCCATTTATGTATGGGCAGCGCAAAGTGCCATTCTGGCAATCTTTAAGGCACACTACAGATAAGCTCTTCATCTGTTTAACTCCAAACACATACCGTGGATTCTGCTAGACTGAGTGTTGTGTGTGTGTGTTGTGTGTGTATATATATATATATATATATATATATATATATATACACACACACACACACACACACACACACACACACACACACACACACACACACACACACGCACACACAGTGTCTATATTATATCACTGAAAGCTTAAAAAGTGAACTATGAATAATCGACCACATGTGAGTGAAAGCTTACAATCTCAAAAGCTCAGAACAGCGATTTTTTTCCAAGGGGAAAAAAATCACTGTTCCCAAAAAAAAAAAAATTGAAAGAATACATAAATCCCCCCCCTACTTAAATATACCAACTCCGAGATCTCACTACAGTGCCGAAAATGGCAAAGTAACAGTAGCGGCCAAACAAATTCTTTCCCTAGGAAAGAATTCATTTAAAAGCCACTTGGCTATTTTGCCTTTTCGTTGTTTTAAGTTCGACCAAGATGCATTCGATACAATGCATCTTTGGTCATCTAATAGGAGCCCTATACACATATAGGTCCATAACTTTTCATTGAATTACACCCTTTGTTGAAGAGTAAGAAAGGAAGTGTAACTGATCAAAAATCAGCTTTCTTGGGTTAAGATCACTATACAGTGGGGATGCATGTATTGATATTTCTGCGTGTCTATAATTTGCTATGCTACATATATATGCATATCTCTGTATCTATCTATCTCTCTATTTATCTATCTATCTTGGATATACTTACTTTGGTCAACAAATCAAGGTCGATGGCAAGAATGTTGACTACAAAAGGTTAACAATGCAGATGTAGACACATTGCCAAATATGCACTAAGAAAGAACCATGGCAAATTTTAAACAAAAAAAAAACAGCATCATTTTTTGCAGGATGCGAGCCCTGTGTAATACCTAAACCACCTGCTAAATACATCATCTAACTTCGATATTGCACAATCCCCAGTGAAAGGGAATATTCTCCTACCCAAGTATTGTCAATCTAGTGCACTTGTTGACCATCTGCATTTGTCAGATGTTGAACACCTAATGTTTCAAACAAATTCCTGACTCATATATATATATATATATATATATATATATATATATATATATATATATATATATATATATATATATAGATATGATAATTCAAGTCATTGCAGGTTTTTAGGGCTATACAGTGATGAGTGTGATAGGGTAGATTAGAAGCAAATCTAACAATTTTGTTATAGGTAAGTTCTAGTTTAGTCAGGAGATTTGATTGGAGGTTTGTGGGTATGGGGGCTGCATAGAGTAATGTGGGGAGTAGGAAGGCTTAGGCAAGGGAGAATCTGGAAGACTGAGTGAGATATTTTGTATGTCTATATAGGAGTCCGAGTTTTTGAGGCGTCTTTTTTATGTATTGCTGAGTATGGAGATCGAACTTTAGCTGATCATCGATAGTGATTCCGAGGAGTTTTGTGTGAGGTTCAGTGGAGATGGCAGTGTTGTTCAATGAAGAGGCAGGTAGTTTCATGTTATTGGAGAGCTGTAGGGAGAAATAGAAGTTTAGTCTTCTTATGATTCAATACCAGCTGGTTAGAAGCAAGCCATATTTCGACCAAGTGAAAGGACTGTTGTGTGAGAGTATGAAGTTGAGTAATATTGTCAGAGCAGGAAATGATTGTGGAACTATTTACATATTGAATAATGGTAGAGAGTTGGCAGGAGGAGTAAATGCCATTAATAAAGATATTGAAAAGTAGGGGTCCAAGGATGGAGCCTTGGAGAACCCCAGTTTGGACAAGAAGGAAGGTAAAGAAGCTAGATTGCCATTTTACAGTCTGTAATCTGTTAGAGAGGTAGCTAGAGAGCCAGAATAGTGAAGAATTAGACAGGTTTAGAGGGGCTAGTTTGGAAAGTAGCAGTCTGTGGGAAACAGTGTTGAAATCTTTGGATAGCTCGAGAAACAGGCAGGAAACTAGCTTATTATAGTCAAGGGGTAGTGCGATGGTGTTTATGAAGGATATAAGAGCAGTGGCAATACTGTGTTTTGGGCAGAAGCCATGCTGAGAGGGGGTAAGAAGTTTTTCTTGGAGGAGGTAATCAAAGAGCTGGTTGTAAATCCATTTTTTCCTACATTTTAGACATGGGTGATAGGATGGCAATTGGTCTGAATTAGAGGGATCAGTTGAATTGCCACTTTTATGAAGGGTACTAGACACAGTGTTATCCTGAATGGATTGATTAAGTAGTATTGAGAGTGAGAAAGCAATAGGGTTAGCAGCTATTTTTAGGAATTGAGGAGGTGAGTTATCCACTGATGGAGAACAAGTTTTAAGTTAAGAGAGATATAGGTTATGGAGACAGGCTTGAGTGAAAATATGGTAGAGTGGGTGGAAATAGGGGGGTGTAGGGTGACTAATGTCATTTTTGGTCAGGGTGCAGGTGGAGTCAATGAAGAAGTTACTGAGGAAAGTAGCAGTGTCTTCTTCTCTCTTTCGGCTGTTCCCATTAGGGGTCACCACAGCAGATCATCTGTTTCCATTTCTTCCTGTCCTTTGCATCTTGCTTTGTCACACCAACCACCTGCATGTCCTCTCTCACTACATCCATAAACCTAATCTCAGGCCTTCCTCTTTTCCTCTTACCTGGCAGCTCCATCCTTAGCATCCTTTTCCCAATATACCCAGCATCCCTCCTCAGCACATGTCCAAACCAATGCAATCTCTCCTATATGGCTTTGTTTCCAAACCGTCCAACCTGAGCTGACCCGCTAATTTACCGATTCCTAATCCTGTCTATCCTCATCACACCCAGTGCAAATCTTAACATTTTTAACTCTGCGACATCCAGGTCTGACTCTTGCCTTTTTGTCAATGCTACCGTCTCCAACCCATATAACATAGCTGGTCTCACTACCCTATGGTAGACCTTCCCTTTCACTCTTACTGGTACCCGTCTGTCACAAATCACTCCTGACACTCTTCTCCACCCATTCCACCCTGCCTGTACTCTCTTCTTCACCTCTCTTCCACACTCACCATTTCTCTGAACTGTTGATCCCAAGTATTTAAACTCATCCACCTTCACCAACTCTACTCCCTGCATCCTCACTGTTCCTCTATCCTCCCTCTCATTCACACACATATAGTCTGTCTTAGTCCTGCTGACCTTCATTCCTCTCCTCTCTAGAGTATATCTCCACCTCTCCAGGGTCTCCTCAACCTGGTCCCTACTCTCACTACAGATCACAATTGCCATCTGCAAACATCATAGTCCACAGGGCTTCCTGTCTGAAAGTAGCAGTGTCCATGGGAGAGCTATTAGGACAGGGGTTGGGGTGAGATGAGCACCCAAGATGTAGCAATTTATTCACAGATTGCCAGAATTTTTGGGGGTTGAAGAGTGGATTTTCAAGTGATTTATGGAAAACGTTTTGTTTATCAAGGGTAACCTTTTTTGGCAAAGTTTCGGATCTGTAGGTTTGAAGATCAGTGGAGGATTTGGATTGCTTCCATTTTTTCCATGTTCTATCTCTCTTATTCATGATTTCTTGGGTGGCTTGTGTTAGCCAGGGGGCAAAGTGAGTTTTGATCTTTAGTTTCCTAATAGGGTTAAAGTTACTACCTTATCTTAGAAAAACCCATTCTGTAATACATACACACACACACACACACACACACACACACACACACTCACATGTGTATATATATATATATATATATATATATATATATATATATATATATATATATTTATATATGTTTACTATAAAAATCTCAAAATTTAAAAAAAAATCTGTTCAGAACCTCAAACAGTAATGCCAAATCCAGAATATCACTTAGGTGAAATGTTAAATATTGAATGTAATATCCGTATAGGAGCTCAGGTAAGTGGAACTCCTACACTTCACATCACGTTTGTGCAGGGGAGCAAGACCCCCTGCAGCCCCCACACCCCCTGCTAACTATATAT
>NC_056733.1:601166769-601341769 GCF_019279795.1 Protopterus annectens
GGAGAGTTAACACTCACTGAGTGATGTGGAATGTCAGAGATCTTCACTGGAGAGTGGTTTACTCAATGAGTGATGTGGAATATGAGAGAGCTTCACTCGAGAGTGGTATACTCACTGAATGATGTGGAATGTGAGAGATCTTCACTGGAGAGTGTAACACTCACTGAGTGTTGTGGAATGTCAGAGATCTTCACCGGAGAATGGTTTACTCACTGAGTGACGTGGAATGTGAGAGAGCTTCACTCGAGAGTGGTACACTCACTGAGTGAAGTGGAATGTGAGAGATCTTCACTGGAGGGTGGTGCATTCACTGAGTGACATGGAATGTGACAGTGAAACCAGCAGTCCAGAAAGGGCTATAACTGATGGGGATGATAGTTGCACGTGTGAGAGGCATAAAAAAGTCTGTAATATCATTTAACTTGTCTATATTACTGAAAAACTATAAAGGTCCCCGTGGCTGGTTTGCATGTCCCTGAAACAATGGTAGCATCAATGCCTTGTGCATCCACAGCTGCTGTATTTCCAGAGGAGTGAGGATACATCTTCCCTGACAGAACTATGGATACCAGAGAAGGCATTTTTATTTTAACTGAATGTTTCATTCACAATACAGATTCTATATGCTTATGTGGGGCCTATAATACTGATCCAATGATTCTTGCAAGTGCCTTCATATGTGCCAAAATCCAGGCTCAAGGCACAAGCCATGGTCAGTGACAGGCAGTGCATATATCTTTAATTATTGATATTGCCCCCCCCCCCAAATGTTCATTCGAGAGGTACAATGGATTTTTAGCGACAGCATAAAGAAAGACTTTGTCCTTTCATATCTCCTACTGGCAAATTGAGTTACTGACATTTATACCAGTGTGCAGTGTATATCAAAGCCACTAATTATTTTGTCTTTTGCAAGAAGTGTGATATCTTTAAGCCAGCTAAGGATGCAGAAAAATATGGTGCAAATGAGTTGAATTATGCTGGAGAAATGCATTGTTAGACATTTTGTAATACAGATTATTTAAAATGTGGATTGGAAGTATTAAATGGTGGAACAAGAAAAATAATTACAATGTCAGCATGTTTATAAATTATATTAGTATATTAATATGAAGAAAAACAGTGATATATTACACAGCATGCTGGTGACACAACACAATGGAGCATGGGGTGAGGTCAAACTTTTCCTATTAAATGCATTCACATTTGACTCTACTAATTTACAAATAGCTATAGAAGGTTTTTAGAGCAGATAATAAACATAATTATGTTATATAACATTAAACAGTGCTTTCAGCACTGCTAAACAAGGCTGTAAAATATAAAATTAATTCCTTTAATATGAAAACAACTGACGGGTGGCTTCAGTGGTACAGTGGTTAGAGTTGCTGCCTCACAGCTAGAGGTTTTCTGGTTCAATCCTCAGCTGGGGTGCCTTCTGTGCAGAGTCTGCATGTCCTCCTGTGTTTGCTTGGGTTTCCTCCCAAAGACATGCTGTAGGTGAATTGGTCACTCTAAATTGGCCCTAGGCATGAGTGTGTGTGTATGTGCCTTCTGTGGAAGGTTGGGTGCCAGACTGGCAACTTGATACCATAAAACTCCACTGCCAATAATGAGTGGAAAGGCTATCTGCTGTGGTGACCCCTAACCAGAAAAAAGCCAAAAGAAGAAGTATGAAAAAAGCTGATATAAAACTAACTTGTATATTATGTTGGGAATATGCTGCACTCCACAATGTCTTTTATATGTTATATTTTAGGGATTACACATTCGTGTGTGTGTGTGTGTGTGTGTGTGTGTGTGTCTGTGTGTACGCAAGTGTGTGTGTCTGTGTGGTGTTGTGGCTCAGCCCCATGTTTTTTAACCCCAGTTGATTGCAAAGTGCAACATGAAGATGCCTTGATGCCCTGATGTTCTCTACCTTCCTCTTCTTCACTTAACGCCCCAGTGGTATAAGCAGTTCTTTGAGGCAGCCATAAGGTACTATCTGGACTTCAGATTTTCATCTGGTCAACATATCCAGGTGCTTTTCTTTGGAGACAACCCTCAGGATTTCCACGCTTGTAAGGCAGAAGTGTTCAGGACTCTAAAATGGAAGGTATGAAAAGTACATTTTTTCTTATTGATATTGCAACCCCCCCCCCCCCCCACGTTCATTTATGTAAGTGAGTTAAACTATTGTTCTAATACGGCATTATAGATTATCTGGCCAATTATCTCTATACTTTTCAAAATCTCAGTTATTAGCAATTCCAATATGCTATTTGCAACTTTCCAGTGCAGAAATTCTGGTGAGATATTGACATCAAAGTGGATTTGCTGAAAAGCTGAATGTCTGAATTCCCTAGCAGAATAATTTTTATAGTTGAAACTTGATTTCCATTGACACCATTGTGGGGTTCTAATCTCTGCTTATTTGTTTCCCTGTAATCTAAAAGTGAAATAGACAGTTTACCCTTAAAGCTGACCTTACACTTTATCAGCACATTTTGAAAATAAAAAGGTTTGCTTTAATCATAGCTGACACAGTAAGCAAATGGACATACACTTGATCAGTATGGACACGTGTTTCAACTGGTGCATTATGTGGCCATTTATTCCACTTTCATTGCAGCAATATTCACCTGTTCCATGCTGAACTCTTAAGACTGCATTAAATTAATCATAAAATCAAGCCTGTAATTATGAATGGCTACATAGGTTCCAATCATAACTTCCAAAAGTTTCAGGCAAATTGTATCATTTAACCCATGACCATCTTTGTGATGGCAGTCAGGAAGTTGTTCTATGGCAGCACTTAGGCCCCAGAATTCAAAGTTGCTCTTAAGTTAGAAACTTTGTATCTCACAATGTCCTTATATTGTGGTGCTCTTGTTTCGTGAACCTTAATCAGGCAATAATAACTACACATACAACCTGAACTCCAAACACTTGGCTCTAGTAGACCTCTCAACCATCTCTGTTTTGGAGCAAAAGCCTTATTTTTAGGTCTGATTTACCCCTGAAGATGATGTTCCTATTTTTGGAGGTATGTCCATATTTTCAGGCTTGATTTACCCTGTCCCACTGCATCACATGCGATTTTTGAAGCAGTCTAATAAACAGAAAACCACACTACATAACCAACACAATAGTGGCAACAATAATTTAAAGAAAGAGGGCACATCTCTTACAACTCCCTTTTTCAGAAGCAAAATAAAATGTCCCAGTATGGTAGAATTTTGAAATACATTTCATTAAAGTCTACATATTTTACATTGTCTCCTTGATTATGTGCTTATATTTTTCCATAATGTTTGTCACTCTGTTTTTAAATGTCTTTCTGAGTAGTATCCCAAATTTCTACTGGAAGTGGGAAAATATGTACTATTTGATATTCAAATGTTATGCTAATTATATTTCTGGATTTTTAGTTGGATGTTTCTACTTTTCAAAGGCCTTTGCATTTATTTTCAGTGTCTGCAGGTTGAGAGGTAAGGGCTCCAGACAACATATTATGCTCCGAGCAGACAGGGACGGAGTACCAGACAGAGCTTACATACTATTCATTCAAAGTATTTTTAAAGATTCAAAGTAAACTTTATTGTTATTTAGAACCACATGTGTGTAGCCTAAATGAAATTTCATGCATCAGCTCCTTCCTGAGATTACAAACAAAAAGTCAAACAACATATACAAGTAATAATCCAAATAACAATGAGTACCACAGGAAAATGTACGCTCCTGAGCAGAAAGCACAGAAATAAAATCATAAAAAATAAAGGAAACTGCTCAGGTGCAAAACCATGCAGAAAATAACAAGCAGCATACAATGAGTCTCTTCAGACCAAAGTCATATAAATCACACCAAATAGCATACGACAAGTCTCTTCAGACCAGGAATATAAGAATAATCCAATCCAATGAAGCAAAATGCTGTTAACTTCTTTAAAACCAAATCTTTTATTAGCAGATATCTGGTAAGTGCTTGATAAGGTCCCTTTAAGACCAGCTCTTAAAAACAGAAGGTTTCATTTTAAATAGTTTTTTTAAACATTTTTTATTTTTTATAATAAATTGTTTTATTGATGGATTAATTAAAGATATTATTTATATAATATCTTTAGGATGCTTAAGTGATGTCCATTTTTATGGAGTAATAATGTTTTAAATATTTTGCCTTTACTACTTGTAAAGGTGTATTGTAATACTATTTGATTGTTCACTTTAAATGTATATGCTTTAATTATGATGTCATCATTAGGCTTAATTAGTAATTGAAGGTGTACTTGAAGGCATATAAGGTGTGTCTTGAACTGCTTTATACTCTTATGGTTTAAAGAAGTCACTTTGGCGAAAGCGCTTACCAGCTATCTGCTAATAAAAGATTTGGTTTTAAAGAAGTTAACAGCATTTTGCTTTATTGGATTGGATTATTCTTATATTCCTGATCTGAAGAGACTTGTCGTATACTGTTTGGTATGATTTATAAGACTTTGGTCTGAAGAGACTCATTGTATGCTGCTTGCTATTTTCTGCATGGTTTTGCACCTAAGCAGTTTCCTTTATTTTTTATGAACATATACAAGTAAATGAATGAACGCAACTAACATATATATTCCTACTACCAGTACTTGTACAAAAGAGAAAAAAGATTCCAACACTTGAATACAGAATAGGTATACCCTCCCCTAAGTTATAATAACTGCCTCATTTAAATAAAAGACACATTAATGATTGCACATTGCCTAAGTTATCTGTCTAATATTGTACTTGATAAGGATAATATAAATAAATAAATAAATATTACACTTACTTGGAAATTATGTGGTATATATTATACAACAGACAATGGGTATTTGTGAAAAAAAGAAAGAATTGACTTAATTAATCATGACTTACTTAGTCATTGAATGCAGTTCTAGCTCTCAAAATGATTGCTGAAAGTCATACCTCTCAACCTCTTAGAACAAAAAATCTGGAGAAAACCTGACAAAATGGAGGGACAAAGGCCCAAAAATAGAGACAGGTTTTAAATATTGCTCTTATAAACTTAAAACAGCTGCTAGAATAACAGGATTTACCTTAGCGTGCATTTTTTTGAAGGCTATGAAGTCTGAAACACAAATGTATATAATTATTTAGTGACTTTAGTCTTCAGGTCAAACCAGTGATTTGCCAGGAAATCACAAATTTTATGAGGAATGGATCAAAAATATGAGGCAAAAATCTGGACATTCTGTGAAAATCTGTACAATTGAGAGGTATGCTGGAAACTGCATAACCTTTCTTAGTTATTCGCTGTATCACAGGCAATCTGCAAAAGACTTGTTACCTAAATGAAAAAAAACAAAAAAAACACATTAAGTGTTGGAATAAACATAACTGAGACAGCCACATCGACCTTAATGTAGTCTGAGGATGCACTATGTGTCACTTCTGAGACAGGAGTAGATGATGGATGACATGGCAACGGGTAAAGCTTTTCAGTCATATTTTCATGTACAAGGTTAATATTTAAGTCTCTAATTCCTGGCAGTAATATGTGCCAAGTTCAATCTGTTCATTTTGCTTTGTCTGAAAGATCACTGTGGATGCAGGCTCATGTCTTCATATGACAAATAATGTGAGATGGAGCCACAAGTTCACATTAAAAGCAGCAACTAGTCCTGCACAAATCATTTTGTAGCTGTTTCCAGGAACCACAGGAGAAATTTCGAGATTTATTTCTGCTGTATAGCAGAATGAAAAGCAGGTATTTAGCAATTTGCAAAAGCCTGCATGCTGTCATAAAAAGATCTGTGTTTTGTAAATATTTGATGATTATTTTTCCTGAGCTGACAGCAATATTAGGTGAGAAAGTACAAAACACAGAAAAGTTATTAAACAGAAACTTGAGGATGGCATAGTTACATATTTTATAAACAGAATGTGTATGCAGTGCTCTGTTTCCAGATGTTTTCTTGAAATAGCTAAAATGGATGAGTAATTCTGTTAACAGCCTGCCTGTCCCAGTAAGGAGGGATTATACATGCTAACTGAAGTATTTCACACTCCTTTCCCATTAGATTTATTTACTCTGAGATGCTGCAGAAATGCCACCTACCATTAATAAGCAAATTGCTTCTCAACATCCTCATTTAGCAGAATTACAGACATTTGAACTGTGGTGGTGGTGCTGCGGTAGCATTGTCACCTCACAGTAAGACGTTGTGCCGTTCAATACTCAGCTAGAGCGTCTTCTGTGTGGAGACATGCGTGAATGGGCGTACCTTCGTTGAAGGTTGTGCGTCAGGGCTGGCAAACTCGGCACGTAAAACAATCTACTGCCAATCATTAGCGGACCGGAGTTTCGCTGTGGCGACCCCTAACCGGGAAAAGCAGAAAGACACAAACAAACAAACAGACATTTTAAACATTCAGTAGAATCACAAAGTTACACAACAACTTTGCCTACTAAATACTGAGAAAATTATACCTGGGAACCCTTGATATAGGGACTGAAGTGAACATCAGAGATGATTTCTAAGCAACACCAGGCAGCAAGCCCCTACTACCTTTAAATTAGGCTTTTCCTCCTCAGCCACTTGAATCTATAATCATCTTCACCTTTCATTTCACACCAAGTTTAACAGAGGCCTGCCTCAATCATTGCATACTACAGTCTTATGGTTCCAGGTTACTGTTCATGCTAAATCATGTGGGTAGAAGTTCAGAAACAGAAATACAACTTTCACAAAATCATTGCAGTGCACAGGGTTGAACTGCTGAGCTTTATAATACATGCTTGGATGTGATTATTTTGGGCTGTATTCTTGTTATCTCTGGAAGGGGCATTTTGCTAAGTAGTTTTGTTAAGGTTAAATCAAATAAAATTAGAATGTTTATGGTCCATCATTGAAATTGATAGTAAAAGGAAAGTGTACAAAAAATCAAAATGACCATTATAGCTGTTACATGTTACAACAGCCATAAATGCTTGTTATGGCTATTACATGTTACAACAGCCATAAATGACCATTGTGGCTGTTACACGTTACAACAGCTATAAATGACAGTTATGGCTGTTACATGTTACAACAGCCAAAAATGACCATTATGGCTGTTACATAGTATAATGTTGGGATAAGACCCTGTTATGTCTTGACCTTCTTTCTCTTCCTTGACCTATCTTAGCCTCTACTGAGCTAATACCAACTCATAGTCTGAGACAGAGAGAAGACTGAGGACCACTGTGCAGCATTACACTGCTGTTGATGAGTATTTCTTTTTTCTACTAATTTTCTTCCTCTGTACATGCCCATTAAACACCCTGAAGGTGAGATGTACAATGGGCTGCCATAATCAGGACACCCAGCCCACCCACAGGTACCACTTCATGTTTTTCCCCCAGTCTCTACCAGGAAGATCAAATTGTGCTAGTATACCTTGAACTCCCTCCTCCTTCCCCAAGGAAAGGCACTCCCCATCTTCCTTGCCTGTGCCATTTTGCTAGAATACCCTAAGCATCTGCACTTCCCTCCTCCTCCTCCAAGGATGGGCACTCCCCATCTTTCCTCCCTCTATGATTGTGCTAGCATATCTGGAGCATGTGCATCTCCCTCCTTCTCCTCCTCCTCTGAGGATGGGCACTCCTCATCCTCCCTGCCTGTGCCATTGTGCTAGTATACCCAGAGCATGTGCACCTTCCTCCTCCACCTCTGAGGACTGGGACTCCCCATCCTCCCTCCCTATGCCATTAAGCACCAAAGCCATTATTCAAATGTGGGTCATCTGGACCATAGTCAGGGCTTTATCCCTCTGCACCACCAGTGCAGGCTAAATGTGTTCTGTTAATTTGTTAATAGAGACTGGGGTCCTTTGTAGAGATGTCTGATGAGCAGATTTATAAGGGTTGAGGTCTTTTATTGTTTGAAAGGGAGGAATCTGTATGAACCAGAATACAGAGGGCCAGGGGCCAATCAGTTTGAAAAACTAAGGGACTTAAGACTTGTGACTTTTTTGGTTATGAATCTTTGAGGTCTTTATTTGAGCACTATATTTTAATAAGCACATTAAATGTTCTGGATGAGATGCCTTTGGTTATTACTTGGTCCAAATAGAAGAATGTTCTAACCATACTGGAAACATCATGAACAAATTATATGGAGTCATCCACAAGGGTGTTTAGGTCTGTACAGATTCGTTCCATAAAAATAAACAACTCATCAATATATTGACGACATATAGCCATGTCTTCAAAATTAAACTGATGTTTAAACAAAGTTTCTCTCCCACTTAGACATAGTGCTAACAAATACAGAGCTGTAGCTTTTCTGTCACCACACCTGTCATTAAGTAATTCATAATTGTTGCACATTATTTTCAGCTTAAAACATACATAGGAACAGAGGAACATACTAGGCAAGCAATGATTAGGATCATAAGATGCCTAGTCATATACACCTTTAAGCAAACCTTTTTCAAGCAATTAACTGAGTTCTCTTCCCAAATTGAGCAGTGCGATACATGAGAATCCTGGTGTAAATCTGTGTCTACCTGTCCAGTCCTCAAGACTAGCCATAAAGATAGGCAAAGTAATACTTTGACTTGTAGTGGTAACTTATTCCATAGGCAAATATTACCTTGAGATAGGAGCCTATCTCTCAGACAGTCTTGTTTATTTGTTGGTGTATATTTATGTCTTTAGTGCAGATCTTTGCAGAGCCACTGATTTTGCAATAAAATAGGAAGCCAAATAGGACTGTGTCTTTCATGGCTCAAAAAAGTGAGACAACTCTCCTTGCAGCAACCTGTAGGGTCCATAATATAAAGAGAGGCATGCTAATTTGGGTAGATGAAAGATTTAAGACCTTTAATTTTCTTGACTAGAAATCTTTAGAGCCTTTCCAATTGGTCAGTATGCTTGCAGAGTTACATAATAAAGGGAGCATTGTAATCAATGATGGGTCTGATAAAGGAAGTGTACAGTGGTAGGATAACTTCTTTGGATCTTGAAGATATTCTCTTGGAAATCAACTGGGCCAGACAGAAGGATTTCCAGACCTTGGTGGAAACATGATGATCAAATAAGAGAGTTATCCACATAAATACCTATATCTCTTATGACCATATCTGTTGGTAGAGGACTACCATATATATGATATCAGGTGGGAGTAACTTTTCTACCAAATGCTACCTTGCTGCACTTTTCTCATTAATCTGAGACCATTTTTGATGCACCATGCACGTGTATATCCTTGCTGGATCTGTTTTACATCGGTGGATGCATGGATAACAGTGCAGTCTGCTGCCATTAGCAAACTTGGTCAACCACACTCCTGGGATATTAGCTTGGATGACTGCAAAATAAATGCCAGGCAGGAAAGGACCTACTGATCCCTAGTTACAATTTTACATACTGAAAGGGAAATGGCAACTTTCATGACTTGGGATCTACTGGATAACCAATCTTCGATCCTGTACATAATGTAAGGATTTACAATAAGCTTTCCTAAGTTTTCAATAATACCAGCATTGGAGATAGTATGGAAACCCTTAACCAGAGCAAGATAAGTAGTATGCGCCGAATGACCACTGTCCACAGCTCCTGTAACCTTTTCAAAGAAGCTTACTAGAATCAGGAGACAGGTCCTGTACTTCACAAAACCAACCTGATTGAAATCTAGATCAGTTAGGTTTCCTGTGTCAGCATAAATGGTCTCTGCTTGGACACATCTCATGGTTTTGTATATAAGGCTGGTGAAGCTGATGAGTCTGTAATTATCTGGCTCTGTAGGAGGATCACCCATGTGTAGGGGAGTCACACTGGCTGTTCTCCAGCCATCAGGAAAAAAACCCTGTTGATAGATTATGGTTGAACAGTTTAAGTAGAGCCTCAGTCGGTGCATACTTGGCACCAATGAGAATGCTGCTCAGTTTATTTTCCAGTCCCATACAAGTATTATTTTTTGCCTTTGACAGGGATTCTAAGACTTTTTCTAAAGTGATTTTAGGAGGAAACAAAATCTCAGGAACAGTGGGGGTAACAATGTGGGTAGGAGGGGTAAAGTTGGCAATACATTTGTTTGCTAATATATTAATAATATCCTTAGGGTCAGAACGGCTAACACTAAGAAAACGTTCAGTGCATTTGATGAACATTATTCATTATTCCTTTATTTTCTGCCTTAGCTTCATAGGTTCTTAGGATGTTACTAGGCTATTGACCCAAGGATCTTTACAAGCCTAGCCATTAAATCCCAATATAATACTAGATGAGAGATATCACCTACGTCCAAGGTTTTTCTAGCAAGGACTATTCATGCCCAGAAGAGAAGCTGAGGCGATCCTTAGCAGAAATTTACAATTACAGTTTCCCATCCAATCATCCAGGTTGTACTTAAACAGGGTCATGGAGGTGCTCTGCTTGATATGGATTGGAAGCCTATTCCAGAGGAGTGGCAACCTCTGAGAGATGGAGCTGTCTCTCCAGCAGGTCCTGTTTATTTTGCAGGTTAGATTGAGGTCCCTGGAATGGGTGACTCTGGTCTCATTTGACTTACGGATGTGCAGCACTTCCATTAGATTTGGGTCAGAGATAGCCCTGTAAACCAGACATGAATCGCCTCTAAGTAGTCTAAATGTTACTGAGTACAGTGACAGTAAGTTCAATCTGTCTGTATAAGACATGTGCTGGACACCCTGAATTTTCTTAGTTAGAAACCTCTGAGGTCTCAAAAGTTGTTGCAGGTGTCTGGTATGGTACGTCCCAAAAGGAGCATCATATTCAGTAATAGGCCTGATGAGGGACGAATACAGGTGATGCCTTTGCTAATCAGGTGAGTGATGCAGAATGTCTTCATCACCACAGTAGACACATGGTGGTCAAAGTTGAGGTCACAGTCAGCTTATGATCAGGTGTCTCACTACTGAATTAGTACTTAGGGTTTTATCATTTATTTTATAATCAGCAGGACATTGTTTTTACTGAAGGGAATGATGATGCATTTTGTACCATTTAGTTTAAGACCATGGCTTTGGTACCAGTCATTAGTCTGTGTAAGCCCCTTTTGAAGCACGCTGACATTGCTAGGGGATTCAGTGATAACACGTAATTTGCAGTCATCCACAAACTTGGTTAGCTACAGCCCCTCTGTTTTGGCCTGGACTTCTGAGAAGTATATGCCAACCAAGAGGGAGCCCAGCACTAACTCTTGTGGGACTCCACTGGTGACAGGTCTGCTGGTAGAGGTAAAGTCTCCCACTTTGACTGAGTGTTGTTGATCTCTTCATCAGTTTGTAACCCACCTGATAACATAGGGGTTGATATTCAATTGGGTTAGTTTGTCAATGATGCCCAAATATGGGCTATGTCAAAGGCCTTGGCCAAGTCAAGATAGGCTGTGTGCACAGCTTTGCCCTCATCTATGGCTCTCATCATGTTCTCAATGAAGTCCACCAGGTTTAGCAGGCATGACCTGCCCCTTGAAAAAACTGAACTGGGATGGATCCAGGGTTTGGAGGTCAGCTACATCCTTATTTATGATGTCCATGATGATCCATTCCATTGCCTTACAGATGAGCCTGGTTAAACTTATGGGTCTATAGTAACCCGGGTTTGTTGCTGAGCTGCCCTTGTGAAGGGGGATAACAGTTGCTGTTTTCCATTCAGTGGGGACAAAGCCAGTACTCAGGCTGTAGTTGAATAGAGTGCCTAATGGAGTAGGGAGATGCAGGGAGGAGGAGATGATGTTGGCATGGATTGTGGTATGCTGGGGGGGGGGGGGTAGGGAGGTGAAATTTTCACCAAACCTGTCTGCTAGCAGGTTTGCAATTTCTGCAAGGTCAGTGTGTGTGTGATGCCATCCACAATTAGTTCAGTACACATCTGAGTCCTACCTTTTAGGTTGTGGATGTAGCTGAAGAAAGACTTATGGTTATCCTTGGCTATAGTTGCTAAATTGTTCAAATAGCTGCTCTTTGAAGAGTTTACAAATGTCTTACTTGCTTGTTTAGGCTCAGGAGGGTGATCTTCCAATTCACGGATCTCACTTTTGTATTTTTAAATAGCAGCTTCTTTCGCTTATTGTATAATTTATTAATATTAGACGTTCACTAGGATGGTTTGTTTTTTCTTGAGGATCTTGCTTTAAATCTATCCAGCACAGCTGTGTCTAGACATTTGTGTAGATGTTTATACATGGCATCAGTGTGGTATACCTTAGTATAGCTGTCAATGCCACCTATGGAAACTGGAGCTTGGAAGTCGATTGTACCTTCCCTTAGGAGTGTATAGTTAGTTTTGGTGAAGTCTTTTTAGCCTGACTTCTCCTTTGGGGAGTTCTGGTGCTATTGCTCCTTCAAAAATGATTGATGTATGGTCAGATTTAACCATTGCGGGCTCTGCACTTGAAGTGTTGCATTGTTCACTCATATTGGTGAGCCCCTTGTGGGGTGATACACTATTTGTTCTAGAGTATTTGTGTTAACAAAATCCAGAAACTTTTATGCAAGTGAGTTTGGGCTCATATAAGTTTCCCAATTAATGGAAGGATAGTTGAAGTCACCCATGACTACGGTGTTAGGGTGAACTTTAACTGTCCATATAGGTCTAAATAAGCTGTGTGGGCATCTTGGTTCATGGAAGGGGATCTGTAACTGATGATGACCTGAAGGGTGGGATATTACCCATGATAATTTGGACTTGGAGTAGCTCCATAGAGTTTTCTTGTCTAACCAGTCTAGAGCTGTAATTATCTTTAATGAAGATACATACTCCACCTTTTTAGGTTCTCACACCATCAATTTGTCGTCTGAAAGTGTGGAAGGCATTGTAGCCTTCCAAGGCTGGGGTACTTTCTGCTTCTTGTTGCATAACTTCTCCTTCCTGCCTCTGGAAGTGGGCATGTGGGTGTCTCTTTTGATTGGACAACCTAAAAAAGGTCGTACCATTTTCATAACCTCATAGGTCTCTTCGTATTTTGTGTAGTTTCTGATCCAATAACTGTTGTTCTAATGATGTAAGTTTAGTTTTAATATCATGTAGGCATGATTCAAGTCAGCTCTATCAATAAGAGAAACCAAATTGGAACAAACTGCTGAAATCTCTATTTTGATTTTTTTCAGCTTCACCCCATCTCTCTCAATGAGTATAGCAATCCACTCCATGGAGCACCAATGTGCTGCTTTCTCTTCTTAATTTCTTACTGAAGAAAATGTTGTAGTTTCCTTTGGAATCTGTTACAACCTTAAGCTCATTCTCTGGCTTGCATTTTCTAATAGTGTTTTTAAGTTCCATTTTGGCTTGCTTCAGTGTAGTCTTTATGTAGAGAGATTGGGATTTCTTGTAACTTTTCATTCTTTTCTTTCTTTTGTTGTATGGTTTATTAATGATTGAGTTCTACCAGACAAAGTTATTCCTGAATTTACCATATTTAGGGTGGATGGGGATAGACTTTTGTATGCATCTGTTCAGGTGCTGGTAGAAGTCAGAGGTGAATGCAGCAGCCCTCTTAGCTGGGTCTACTTGCAAGGGATTGTTAGGCATTTTGCATAGGTCTTCTACAAGCTGAAATAGGCTTGCCTTTGAGAAGTGCCTAAAGATGGTCTCAGTTGGTGGTGTGAAAATACCATTAGTCCTGACAGATAAGATGACTGATTTGTGGTCAGATTTAACCCGGATGGAGGAGGAGATGTGAGGTGGGGTGCAGGTAGGGGCCAGGTTGGTAAGAACAAGGTCAAGAATATTAGTCTCTAGTGGGTAGTTTTACAATTTGTTCCAGTGCATTGATATTAATAAAGTCTAGAAAGCACTGAGCATAACTATTTTAGAAAGGTAAGTGTGACAATCAGTACTTCGGTAATTAAATTCCTATAATAAGAAGGTATTTGGTTTGATATTTAATGCCTAAATTCTGTGATCTTTGGGTGACATGATGGTGATCTGTATCTAGCAATGAAGTAATAGCTGGACTTGTTAAGGGTGATGTGGATCTGCAGGATCTCCAGTGTAGGGTCATGGGTAATTTGATGTGAACCAATGACATTTCTAACAAATATGGATACTCCCTAGCAGTTGCCCAGGGGTCTGAAAGCATAATAGGTGCTAAACCCAGGGAAGGAAAGAGTGCTGTCATTGCAATGAAACCACATCTCAGCAACTACACAAATATTAATGTGTTTAAGTTGGAAGGGGGGATCTCAAGTTCTGGAATCTTTCTATTTAGGCTCCTAGCATTGAGTAGTGCCACCTTAATGTTGGCCAAATGTAATGTTTAGTTTTCTATGTAGGAATGTCCAGTTGGGGACTCTACCAAAACGGCACTATGGGGCAAAGGCTTTAGCCAGTATGTGGAAGTCTGGGTATGACAGGTGTAATCCATCCCTGGTAAAACAGAAAGTCTTATCTACCATATCCTCCTATGCTATCACATAGAATTACATCAACTACTTAGCCAATTGTTATAGCCAGTTATCCTGTCTTCATATCTAGGCATCATTCTTGGTGACAGCAAAATACTATTGCTTTCCAGTGTCTTTCTTGCCATTAACAGATACATAGTAAGATCAACCATGTCTCTCTGCATGTCCCTCTGAGTGGAGCACCAGAGGTCATTCACTCCCTTTCCTATATGCCAACACTAGGTCATAGCTATATCTGTCTGGCTTAAGGGACCTTAGGGGTGCTCGTTACATCACAGATCCTGGCAACAGACAAGCAGCTTACAGCCACCTTGTTCTTGTCCACTCTGGTGAGTGTGGAGTCTGTATGCCTTACTATGAATAAAAATATTTCCCTATGTGAAAGCAGACTTATTGGGCCTTATGGGCTTAAGCTTGCTTTACTAATGACTCTCAGGTGAACTCTGAGGATATGCAGTTTGCATGAGCAGAGAAGGGGTAGATGTTGCTGTGTGTGTGGTGGATGCTGGGATATTTTACAGTGAGGTCTAGGAGGCTTTGGTAATTGTTTTCTTTACAGCCTCAGCATATGTGGGTCTATTACTGTGCTGTGACTGGTGTGGTGTTGTGGAGGTATAATGCTTACTGATAGTGGGTTGATGTGACAGGACTGCCTCCATGTTTCTTAAATGTTTACATCTTTCTCAGGCAGCATTATCAACTGGCAGAAGTAGTGAGCATAAGACAGTTGTTACACTGTCTTAGAAGATCTAATGCAATCCGACTGACCAGAGATTGAGAGAGACCAGACTGTTGAGCCATGTTCCCAGAGGATTGAGGATGGAGCTTAAATAGTGCTCAAGTATTTGAGGAAAACTACTGTAAAAGACCTTGAAGATTTATAGATGAAGGATTTAGGATGATATTTTGAAGTTAGTTTAGATAGCAACTAATCAAGCAGTACTAACTAAAAAGAAAGAATTAGCTTTGTGAAGAATGATGAATAGTGGGGATTCACCTAATTGGGTACTACCTGGTTACTACTAGTGCTGGTATGACCACAGCTTCACACAGCCAGGATTCAAGGCCTTTTTTGCTTCTTCTCTCACCAGAAGCAATATAGTAGCACTAATCCCAAGGCAAGAAGTAGGCCACATGCCCTTTGATGATCAGCAATCTCATCCCAGGTGATGGAGGGGTCTGCATGTTTGTTGTAGACTTTTCTTGGTAGATGCCTTGAATAGCAACCTGACCAATTAGGAGGGTCCCACACATACACAAACTGTCCAGTCAGAGGCAGTCTGGAATCAATGACCCTCTGCTCCTTCTCTCACCAGGAGCAAAAGAGTAGCACAAATCCCAAGCTGGCTTTTATGAAGCAGTTATCAGGCTTTATGGTGATCAGCAGTCTCTAGGAAATATATGTCCCTCTGCTTCTCTCACTAGGATCAAAACAAAAGCACGAATCCCATGATGACTACTGAGAAGTAGAAGGTAGGTTCTCCAATGACTGGTAGTCTTGCCAGATTTTAAAGGAAAGATGTTAAAAAAATGGGTTAATATCGTAAGAACTGCAGTGTGCACTACACAGTTAAGAAGATTTGAAAGTGGGGTATCCTGAGCTTTAGCAGTCTGAAGGGAGTGGCACTAATTTTAAAAGAGCAAGATGGATTGGATGGTGGGTTGGTACCCAGTATTCTGACTCTATGGAATGCAGTGGGAGGGCAAATAAATGTAAATAACTTAATGGAAAGTGATTTCACAAAATGCTAATTTTGTGCTTGCTGACAACAGCCAATGAAAAGAGGATAGGGAAAGAATTATGTAGACACATTAACATGAGGAGTGGGCAACAAGAGAAATGGTGATTTTAAGAACACAACTACATGAGGGTAGAGAAAAGTCTAATTTTTGTGTGACTCACAAGACACATATCTTTGGTTTCTTTCTTAGTTTACAATACACAGAGTATAAAACAGAATGCAGCTAAAACACAGGGCAATGAAAATCTATCCATCCATCCATCCATCCTCAACCCCTTTTCCCATTTTTGCATATGTGGTCAGTGTGGGTGTCACTTCAACATTGACAATCATCTGGAGCTAAGGTTTGTTTACACTTCCAGGTAGCTAGTCCTGCTGTGGTAGTTCAAATGTACCACACACTCACACCTAGGGCCAATTTAAAGGTTTGTTATCAATTTACTGAAATGCACTCGGCTGAATGATTACATCATCGATTCATGTCTGCAAAAAGTTATATTGCCAAATTCCAATATAGCCAAAATACATACCAAATTTGACCTAGGAACAAGTGTTAACATGGGTCAAGAGAGGGGCAAGATTTGTATGTCACAAATATCGGAGTTCGACATTTTCAACGTTCGAGTTTCAGATTTCACACAAAATGGATTCGACCAAGTGCACTTCAGTAAAATTATAGTAAATCCAATTTAGAGTGTCCAATCCATCTGCTGCATGTTTTTGGGAATACACTACAATACATTAAACAGAAGAAAACAATAAAGCAATTCAAAATTCAAGAAAGCAATAGAAGAAAAAAAAAAGACCAACCTTTCCCTCACAGCAGTCTATGGCACAGTCTGAGTGAGCTTTTCAGTAAAGCCTTCAGTAAGGAGCTTGAAAATGTTTTTCTGCAGAAAATTCTGTAAAATGTAACATTCAGTAAAGTGGCTCTAAACCAACATTTACACAAATGCAATGTCTGACAATAAGAATGTACCTTATTAAAGAAAGCTGTGAGACAGCTGATATGTGTATGTGCATAGCTGTTTATACACACATTTATATGTTTGTATCTGTATCAGTCTATCTTTATGAATATACTGTGATAGGCTAGCTGCTGCCATCATATCAAGGATTAGTTTCTCTGCCTTGCACATAATGAGAGCTAAGATATGTCCAGCAGTCCTAAACAGGTAATCAGGATATATATATTTTAGAGAAATATGTATTTGAATATATTTGAAGTGCTAGTTTTAAAGCAAAGTAGTATGTAATGCATTTTATTCTATTAATGATATAACAAAAAGGATGAATTCATGTGTAACTGCAAGAAGTTTTGAAACTGCAGTGTGGCTTGTAGCAAGTTGGCCTCTGACCCTGGCAGCTGCTAGCTCAGCAAATTTTAATGTTTATGCTTTTCACAAGTGATTATTTGCTGGGTCCGGAAATTAAATATGTGAAATAATGAAATCTTCTGCACTTTCCTGGTGGGATGATTTGGCCTTGTGTATGTGTTACTAGATAACACGCAGCTGTTGGGAAAGTGTTACAGGGGAACAAAGAAGTGTATTAGAAGACTGAATCTACTATTGTATTCAAACTAGTCTGAAACCTTGGAGAAGTAACTTTACAGAAAGACATTCCCCCGGATTCATGAAGCTCGGCGCAAGGCCGGTGTAAGGCGTGCGCCGGCAGTGCAGTGTATAATCGGCGTAGCAGTGCCACATGCATAGTAATGAGTGCGTGCCGCAACCACAAACACGTGCAGAGGGCACGTGCACGAGCCCAAGTAGGTTGCGCCCGTAGGCGTGGCCAAGCCGGCAGGCGAGGAGCAACCTAAAGTGCTGACTGTCACAGGCCGCCTGCAATAGTAACCGCACCAGCCAGTGTCCGTGGATAATGAAACGTACGCAGAGTATGCAACATAGTACCCGTTTACACAAAATGGAGAACCAAACATTAACCCACGAAGTCCAAATCGTACCCGTCCAAGGAACAAAGGATACGCGTAATACCGTGTCTGTCACGCAATGCACTGTCAGTGGGCATACCCAGTGAAGGTGTACCGCAGCATGTCAGCGTGCCGCACCTACACACAAGTAGCCCCATGGGCATGGTCACCAGCAGTAGTGAGAGTACACAGCCGGGCAGCCGTGTCTATATAACAACCAGAAGGAAACCAGATACCCTAAACACAGACAAACATGTGCATAGCAACATGTACTACACCCAGCAACGTGCCCGTTGCATACACATAGGACGGCGTATGCCGAAGCGTAATATCCAGAAGCAGAACCCATGCATGCAAATGTAATTCACAACAGTCCCGTCATAGCACGTAACCCGCACCCATGTACGACCGTGCACCCAACCCAGCTAGCAGCCTTGCGCAGCTGCACACCTACACACAGTGGATATACCTCAAATGTAGTATGAAGTATTGTCCTAGGCAGTGCCACAAGGGCAAATATGTACCCCACATGTCAACATCCCACCTCAGGTACTGATATCCAAATGGCTGCATGTGAATGTGTCGGCAGAATGTGTACATCCCGCATGTGGTATGGACCTGTCGAAACCCCATAGGTGTTCACGCACCACGGTGTCCATAACTGTACACATCTGGACAAAGCAGTATGTTCAGCCACCGTACTGATGATTAGCTATGCAGACATGTAAAACACAACACATAGGGCGGAACATCTACCCACCAAGCAGGACACCCCAATAGGGTGCCACATGCACAGAAGGTGAAGGTGGGACATCACACGTAGAGAATAGTGGTGCCAGATGGCCAAACACCCACGGCCAATGCAAAGGATTGAATAACATGTATATGCCTGGATGAATGGGTATGTCATATCATGGGAATAGGCTAAGCTATCCAACATAATAGCCATGCATACCAGATACAAACTTCCAGTAACACGCAGTAGTAATGCAGGAAGGCATACACGACTGTGGGAATATCACAGGACATATGGCATGTGCCAAGTGTTGACGCATGACACAAATGTCCGGGATGGGGCTCCCTGCAAAGAGGAACATGTGCCAACCCCACCCCCCACAGATGTATCGGCAACACAACCCAAACACACACCAACACCACCGTCCATCCCACGATAGCAACGGAGGCCGGTCAAAGACCACCATGATGCATGCACAAACAGGGACACATGTAACCGTTGCCCCGACAACCCCCCACAGGCCAACGAATAATAGTATGGACATATGCATGTAATGCTGTGAAGGATGTGTGGTAGTCCTCAGTATCACAGAGGTAGGTACACAGATACACTGTAATCAACCGTGACATATGTGCACTGTACACAGCATACCTGCAGGTAATACATAGTTCAATCATGTGCCACAGAAATATCCACATATGAATGAGGACAGGGGATAGACAAGTGTGAATGGGACAAACTATGAACATAGGTTCATAGGTTCATAGTAGGCTATCCGCCCAAGGGCATCTATAAGCCTAGCCCATAGTTATGTTGCCTTTGCCACCCCTTCAGTTTGAAGAAAACTATGCCTATTATATTGCTGTACCTCTGTCAAGCAGTGACACTGAAGTAATCCCTGGGGTATATCTGCAATCTCCCATCCATTGGTCAAGATTCCCCTCGAACAAGGCCAGCGAGGTGCTCTGCCTCACATGTACTGGGATGTTGTTCCACAGCATAGTGAGTGTCTGGGTGATGAATCTGTCCCTCCAGCATGTTCTATTAATGACCGTGTCAAGGTTCACGTCACCTGCCCTTGTGGTTCTGAGGGATCTAGATTCTTTAGGTGAAGCATAGTCATCAAATCTGGGTTCGACATGGCCTTGTATGTCAGGCACAGGTCACCTCTGAGCAAGTGGTATGCAGTCCTTTCAGTCGGGCAGCATAACACATATTCCTGAGACCCTGCATCCATTTGTCGATGAACTGTTGGGGCCTTTCCAGCTGCTGCAGGTGTCGGGTCAGATACATTCCAAACGGGGCATTGTACTCAATCATAGGTCTAATGAGTGATGAGTACAAGGAGACGATGACCTCCCCTGATCTAGATGTGAATCCCTTCATGATCAGGTGGGCAATGTAGAAAGTCTACCTAACTATGTTAGCAACGTGTGTGTCGAACGGTTACTGACAACCTGGGTCCCCAGATCCCTGGTAACTCCCTCTGTGCTCAGTGGATTGCCACCTATATGGTAGCTAGGGGTAACCTTGTTCTTCCCGAAGGGTATGACTATGCATTTCCCGGCATTTAGCTGTAGGCCATGTCTCTGGCACCAGTTATCCATATCTGTGAGGCCCTTCTGAAGGATATCTGTGTCAGATGTGTGTCTGACTATGGCACCCAGTTCGCAGTCATCTGCAAACATTGTCAGCCATAACCCCCCTGTGTTTGCTTGTACTTTGAAAATGTAGATGCCGAAAAAGAGTGGACCCAGGACTGAGCCCCGTGGGACACCACCTGTGACCGGCTGTGAGTCTGACATGGCGCCAGCAACTATGACCGTGTGGGTTCTGTCACTTAGCCAGTTTGCAACCCATCTTGCGATGTATGGGTTTACATTCAAGCTGATGAGTTTATCAATGATACCTGAGGGGGGTATTGTGTCGAAGGCCTTTGCCAGGTTGAGGTAGGCTGTATGGACTGCTTGACCCTCATCAATGGCCTTGGTGACTGTTCCTAAAAAGTCAACCAAGTTTAAAAGGCATGATCTGCCTTTGACCAAGCCACACTGGGTTGGATCCAAAGTATGCAAGTCCCCTATTTCTTTATCTATGAGTTCCATTATGATCCTTCTCCATGGCTTTGCAGATAAGGCTTGTCAAGCTAATGGGACGGTAATTACCAGGGTCAGTGGAGGCACCGCCCTTGTGAAGTGGGACTAAGTCGCCTTGCGCCACTACCTGGGTACGTTACCTGAGGTGAGGCTAAGATTAAACAGCTGTCCTAACTGTGGGTTTAATTCCTCATTGAGTTCGTGGAGTACACAGCTGGGACACCATCTGGTCCCATGGATGCTGTGTTTACTGCCTTGGAGAGAGCATTTCCCACCTGTGCGTTACAGATGTTCCGGGGGCTACAATCCTCTGGTATAGATATCTCTCCATGTTGGTGGGGGGAGTTTGCACCAAACCTGTCAGCCAGTATGTTGGCAATGTGTGTAGGTTCAGTAATCTTCACATCATTCTGAACCCAGTCTGAGCATATCTGGGAGTGTCCTCCCAGGTGTCCAACATAGCTAAAGAAGGCCTTATGATTGTCTGTCAAGTCCTTGGTGATTTATCTGTCGAATTTGCCCTGGATGATTTCATGAGAGCTTGTAGTTCTTCACATATAATGAGCAAGGGTGTCTTACCTTACAAGGATTCCGCTCTATCTTGTAGTAGCTACCTCCTTTCATTGTAGAGCTTGTTTATGGCTGGGGTCCACCAGACCGGATGCTTGGCTTTGGTACAAAGAGTCTCAGTTTTGTATGAGATTGCCTGATCCATGCAGTCCTGTAGGTGCTGGTAGAAGGCATATGTAAGTGATTCAGCGGTTTGAGTAATGTTTACCACTGGCTCAGGGGCCTTAAAGGAGACCACACTAGTGTTTAGAAGTGTGAAGTCGGCTTTTGAGAAAGGCATATGTATGGTAACCGGCACCACCCACAGCATTGTATGCCAATAGCAGAAGCTATTGTAGGTTGTCCAAACACATGTGTCCGTACACATGGAACATCATAGCAATAAACCACGCCTAGATGTGGGTAATGCTAGATATACCCATGGCAGACGTGGTGCGTTCCTGAGGCCGACGCGCGAGGGACCACACACATAGCCGGCCTTAGGCATAGGCCAACTAGGCAGCCGCCTAGGGCGCCGCTCTACTAGGGGCACCTTTCCAGCCTTTATTTGGTGTAGGTAGACCAGGATGGGGGTAGCGGGTGATGTGGTGGGGGCACCATGGAGTCCTTTTGCCTAGGGCACCACTTGACCTAAGGCCACTCTTGCCGTGGGTAAATACAGCAGTACCCACAACCAGACGCGGGTCATTGCTAGTATGCCATATCATCTATGGAAAGAAGCCATATATTCCCAGACATAATGGCACAGCATAATGCCTGTTCGCCGCCCAAACGCTGACATACGGCACCCGCGGTGGTGCGGATGTACTGCGCGAGATGTCCGTCACCAATGTCGACACTGTCTCGCTATGTGAAACAAAGTCAACATAGCGATTCAATACTAAACAGCGACGGAGAGCCTGATGTCCCCGTTGCTGAGCTGTTCAACCTGTTCCGCCATGTTAAATGTGTGTAGCAGAGCGGGACTGCCCCAAACTAAGCAACGGACATGGCCGTGGCTCAGTGAAAGCCGTCACGCAATGTTAAACCCATGTAATATAGCGAGACAGGTTATAAATACTGAGGTTTAGTAATGGAAATAGGTCTGTTCGACCAGACCGTGTGCAATTACTATAACAAGATCTACAACGGGCACGCCGGCCAATCAGCGCACACGGTCAGGAATAATGGGGGGGGGGATATGGTATCATAGACACGGACAAACCATGCCCATGTGACTCGTCTGACATTCGTACACGGTCAGGGCAGTTCCGTACACTAGGCGGACAAGACCAAACCCAAAGCACCACAGGAACACCCTGACAATCGAAGGCCTGTATGCGTAGGGGATATAAGCCCCTGTGATCTGAATATCCCTGCGGTCACGACATATGTATCCTGGGCCATGAGCGGGAGGGAATAAGGAATGTTTAACATGTAGTACCGCACCTTTCCCAGCAGGAGAATGGATGCCTGTGACGTACGTGAGTGCGGGGTGGGGTGGGGTGGGGGGATATGTAAATTTAGCTAAGTACCATGGGTATGCATATAAATGAGACCGAACAGCTAACGTGTAGTGGTCACAGTAACCGGCAAACGTGAATGCAGTCCCATTTGAATTACGACTATAGAACATATAAATGTGAACGTGTACATAATGCGTCCATGCCGCAAAGACTTTTACATGTGTAAAGGTGAAAGTGCGTTCCGCACACGTCCGTCAACTGGATCAGAGATATGTTACCGGAACAGTCACAACTAACACAGACCACGTAACCACACAGACCCAGTAAACATATGTAACCAGAATACGGATATGCATGTGCGCCTGCGCGTAACCCACACTTAGGAAATGCAAGTGCGCGTGTGCGTGTGTGATCCACTCACAGCAGGGAAAGTTAAGGCTGTGTCCTCCACGTCAATCATACATGTCTCAAAACTGTCGGCCTCTGAAAGTATGGAATCGGGCAATGCCATGTAAAGTACCATTAGAAATAGCGAGAAACACACGCTATGTGATAAGACAAACATAGAATGTGGATAGAATAACATGTGTGTTAGTAGTATGGATTGATGACGGTTATGCATCTGTAACCCGACCCACTTGTCAGAAGGTGTCCCCGTACGAAATGTGTTCAGTTGGCTCACACTTGTTGACCGGGCTAGGCTAGCTGGATATATGTCCAGTGTCAGCAGAGGCCCGTGGAGAAATGCTCCACACACAATAATAGCACAACATACCAAAGTACTCATATATGTAACCAAAAAAGAACAACAATAGAAAGTGTCCTGAAAGGACTGGTTACACACAGATCCCAGACGAAAGAGAAATATATGGCCAGTGGAAGCACGTCACAATTACGGGATCAGGTCCCTATAGAAGCAAGAAGGTCTCACATGACACGCAAGTGAATTGCCAGATAGACACAGGTCAATGTAACACACAGCAAGATTAAGGGCCAACCAGCCGTACTCCATGCCAGAACCTGTACAGTGGAAATGTATGGCATGGTAATTGATGTGTGTACACAGGTAATCCACAGACAGTAACAAAGCAAGGTATGAAACGAGGGGTTCACATGTATATATCTACACACAGCAGTCCGACGGCCCGTATATATGACGCATGGACATAGATTTGTCACTTGAAAACAAGATGTAAAAAACTACAGTTTATTCCATATCATATTGATATAGTTATAATACAGTCATATTCATATTTAACATTGTGACTCTTATTTACATTCATATTTATACAGAATATGCATTTAATTGTACTTATTTATTCCATGATTTGGAATCTTAATGCAACAATTATACACATTGATATACAATATCATTATCAACACACTACATTCTAAGGTTTACTCACAACAATTATCAACTATGTTTCAATATACTGATTGTATTGACCAATATTGTATTTATATTAACACATTGTTGTTGTATTATTGTTTCCATTAAGTAATGTATGCAACACTGATTTGTATATGTCACTTTATCATCAAGACTTGGAGCACTGTCCACTTAACTATGAGCAAGTTTATTAAATAATTGACTTTAAACTGACTCTGAAGGAAGTATATAAGGGACGACTATCTAATGTATTTCGTACTTCGACGATGCCCCATGTTAGTGGGCGAAAGAGCTCAGTATCATTTGACTGTGGAGTGTATCGTTTTTGTCATCGTCTGTTTTGGCATGGTTTATGTTCAATAATGTCTTTTATGAAGATGACCAGGACTCAAGGTTTGCTGTATTTCCGCTTACTGGCACATGGATATAGATAGGCCAAGTAATACATAATATGGGTAGTCAAACAGACATCCGCGATTGGGGAACATACAGCAGCAGTCAAAACCACTGGCCAGATGGTGACAGTCCAACAAGTTCTACACTTTACATATGCATATTGGTGTCCATTGTAGGACTCCAAAAATTGATCCATTCGCAATATCAACCAGCTGCGATCGACCCAGAAGAAATGACAGCCGTGACTACGGCACAGCTAGACATATGCACCACCAGCGTGTTTAAGGTTGATGACAAGTGTCCATGAAATGCAGGACATATGAACAGAAATCCCCAGATTGTCGAGTCCATAGAAGTGCGTCCACATCCCAGTCCCGCACACATGAAGGATGTGTAATGTGTACCGTCGAGGGTTGCAGCCATGGGATCCTGGGTATGCAGAAATGGGGCTCGGTGTTGTTTGGCAGAGTGGGAGGGATGTGGGTATAGCACATGCCTTACTCCCCACTAATGATGCAAAGCATCCACCGGATAATACTAAAAGCAGGTGTGAAATGTGTACAGCCCTATATCAGTGTCCAGTAGGCAATTCCCATGGATGGACAAGCGTACGACCAAGATGGCACCCATAACTGGAAACCTGGTGGAATTACACAGCTGCAGTAAGGCATAGCACAGGAAATACAGATAGGGACTACATTAGACATTCCCCATACAAAGTCAGACCGCCGTGTGAATACCGGCGTACACAGCTCTCAATCTGCCATCACCAAAATGGGGATCACTCGCTTCCATAATGCGGAACAAATGGGCGACCTGTGGAACACATACTAATGGCACACTAACAACTTCAACTAGGAAGGTCATAGGATGGTTAAACTATGGTGTTCCCACTTATAAAGAAGATCCTTTAATGAATTAATATGGTTAATGTCAATTGACCATGGAATACACCTAATCAACATAACATAACCGCTGGCACCTTATGGCACACAATCCAAAAAACACATAGGTAGATGAAACAGTCAACGTAGAAATTGTCCAGGACAGTGCCCAAATGGTATAAAAAGGTTCCTTTATAGACAAGTAAGCGCTTTCACCCGTAGGCTCTGTCAGACTTACACATAACATAAAAGCATCCAGGCTTTAAATATCCCTCCTTACACTTTCATTGGTCAATTTCTCATCAAACAATGAACAATTAACCCCAGCATATAAAGTGCAGACGCAATGTTAACTACACACACATATATTAACATCTTCAAAAACATCCTATTGAAACATGTATTATATGATATTGTACTATGCCTAATACTCATCAATTAAAATCTAACAATATATATAGAAAATATGTATATTATATCAATGTAATACAGTGGTAAACAACTGAAAGAGTGGACTAATGGGTGTTAAATGTATAGCTGTACCTAAACTACATTCCTGTTATTTGGGTTTAAGCCACATGCTTCTCAAAAGAGGCTTAATCTGTGCTTCATCATTCAGCCCTGGTGTGTGGTCAACTCTCCACCTAATAATCCATCTCAATCCGCATTCTAAAGTATAGTTGATAAGGTCCCCCCCTCTGGGATTAAAATCTAGCCTTTGTAAAACACTGAATGTAAAAGTATGCCTTGTGATGTGTTCATAGCCGGCCGTAGGCATAGGCCAATCTGGCGGCTGCCTAGGACGCCGCACTGGCAGGGCCACCTTTCTAGTAGGTATGTCATGTAGGTACACCAGGATGGGGGCACCATGTGTTGTGGTGGTGGGTGCCATGGAGCCCTATCGCCTAGGGCAGCGGTTGATCTAAGTCCGCTGCCGTAGGAGGGGTAGTACGGTCTGCAGGTATGTGCTGAAGTGCACATGAAACAGCGGTCTACAAGGATTACCCATAGTGGCGACACCTGCACAGACGGCTATAGCGGGACATACACACGACCATGCATACAGCTCAGATAGACATACACACACCATAAACAGGCAATTATACACAAGGTTTATGGCGTGTATGGGTACAGTGTCAGTACAGCAAGGATAGCTGTCTGCCACGATATCCAGCAGATGTCTCTAGGGCGTGCCGGAATACGGACGTTGCATGGACAATGAGTGGATATGCATCGCACCACAGTTCTATGTGTCAGCCGTGCAAATATGCGATACATGGGACAGACAGCTGTCCATGCAAGAGCAGCGCTATGGGCATAACATAAGTATGTATATATACATCGAGAGATACAGATGGGCACATGTGGCAAGGCCGGGAGTGTAACGTACACAGCACCACCCCACCACACCACAGCAGGGCGCACGTGGAGAACACGCTACGGAGGTCACCAACCACAGCAGGCACACAGGCAGTCCACGAGCTGCGTCTCACCATCCACAAACACAGAGATGGCGGCAGGATATAAGTGTTCTGTGGAAACTCTAAAGCCATAACCTATGAACCCATGCGGCTGGGAGCATAGACACACACACACAGCTGGCAGGCATGGGGATTGACCTTACCCCACCTACCCAACCGCACAACAGTATGACACAGGTATGGAGCAGCTCGTGGACCACTGAACACAGCACTGTCAGAGGCACACGTCTAGGTGGGTGACAACATCCGTAAAGGAATAGACGCCAATAGCCAAGGTATGTGTTGCGAAGCGTCTAAGATAACTACTCTCTACAGGGGCAGTTGTAAACACACACACACACACCCCACACGGGGAAGGGCCGGGAGTTGAACCTACGCCTACCTACATGAACACACTACAGCATGATGCATTTACAGAACGCGCTACTGAGATTACTGAGCACAGTGCTGTCAGAGGCATACTTCTAGGTGGGTGACATAATCCGTAAAGGAATAGATGCCAATAGCCAAGGTATGTGTTGCGAAGCGACTAAAGGAACTACTCTCACCAAGGGCAGCTGTAAACACACACACACACACCTCACACACACACGGGGAAGGGGCGGGAGTTGAACCTACGCCTACCTACATGAACACACTACAGCATGATGCATTTACAGAACGTGCTACCGAGATTACTGAGCACAGCGCTGTCAGAGGCATACTTCTAGGCGGGTGACATCATCCGTAAAGGAATAGATGCCAATAGCCAAGGTATGTGTTGCGAAGCATCTAAAAGCATGACCATCTGCAGAGGCAGCTGGAAACACACACACACACACGGGGAAGGGCCGGGAGTTGAACTTACACCTACCTACATGAACACACTACAGCATGATGCATTTACAGAACGCGCTACCGAGATTACTGAGCACAGCACTGTCAGAGGCATACTTCTAGGCGGGTGACATCATCCGTAAAGGAATAGATGTCAATAGCCAAGGTATGTGTTGCGAAGCGGCTAAAGGAACTACTCTCACCAAGGGCATCTGGAAACACACACACACCTCACACACACACGGGGAAGGGCCGGGAATTGAACCTACGCCTACCTACATGAACACACTACAGCATGATGCATTTACAGAACACGCTACTGAGATTACTGAGCACAGCGCTGTCAGAGGCATACTTCTAGGTGGGTGACATCATCCGTAAAGGAATAGCTGACAATAGCCAAGGTATGTGTTGCGAAGCATCTAAAAGCATGACCATCTGCAGAGGCAGCTGGAAACACACACACACACACACGGGGAAGGGCCTGGAGTTGAACCTATGCCTACCTACATGAACACACTACAGCATGATGCATTTACAGAACGCGCTACCGAGATTACTGAGCACAGCGCTGTCAGAGGCATACTTCTAGGTGGGTGACATCATCCGTAAAGGAATAGATGCCAATAGCCAAGGTATGTGTTGCGAAGCGACTAAAGGAACTACTCTCACCAAGGGCAGCTGTAAACACACACACACACCTCACACACACACGGGGAAGGGCCGGGAGTTAAACCTATGCCTACCTACATGAACACACTACAGCATAATGCATTTACAGAACGCGCTACCGAGATTACTGAGCACAGCGCTGTCAGAGGCATACTTCTAGGCGGGTGACATCATCCGTAAAGGAATAGATGCCAATAGCCAAGGTATGTGTTGCGAAGCGACTAAAGGAACTACTCTCACCAAGGGCAGCTGTAAACACACACACACACACACACACACACACACACACACACACACGGGGAAGGGCCAGGAGTTGAACCTACGCCTACCTACATGAACACACTACAGCATGATGCATTTACAGAACGCGCTACTGAGATTACTGAGCACAGCGCTGTCAGAGGCATACTTCTAGGCGGGTGACATCATCCATAAAGGAATAGCTGACAATAGCCAAGGTATGTGTTGCGAAGCGTCTAAAAGCATGACCATCTGCAGAGGCTGCTGGAAACACACACACACACACACACACCTCACACACGAGGGAAGGGCCTGAAATTGAACCTCGCCTACCTACATGAACACACTACAGCATGATGCATTTACAGAACGCTACCGAGATTACTGAGCACAGCACTGTCAGGAGGCATACCCCTAGGTGGGTGATATCATCTGCAGAGGCAAGGCAGCCAATAGGGAATGAAGACAGAGTGCGCAGTCACACAGCATGTTACCATCCCAAGGTGGGCGTACAGTAACACGGTAGTGCTACACTCTCGAATACCAACTAACTACGGAGCACAACATCACGACATGGATACAGGATGCACCACAGACAGTATACCCTATGAGAGGGCATCCGGCGTGTACGATGTAGGCAGCCAGTGTGGCATACCAACCACATATGACTCACCTGGACGGTCACCATGGCTATGCAGGATGTCATTGGCCATGGCTACATGCCTAGTAGCAGACATCGGTGCCGACTGTACTGTGTACCCCCGAATGGCATACTGGGCATGCCCTCACACCTAGCGGTCACGAAGGGGAAACATACATGCACATGGGGTATCATCACAGACGGGCGCGGTGTGCACTGTACTGTGTGTCCATCTACACAGCTGCTTACTGGGCATGCTCACACACGTAGAATCTGCAGAGTGCAGACATGCATACACATGGGGTGGAATCATGGAAGGGCAGATTGTGGACCGTCGTGTGTGTCCACCCACACAACAGCAACCCGGGCATGCTCACAGACGTGGCGGTTGCGAAGGGGAAATAGACATGCACACGGGGTATCAACGCAGACGGGCGCGGTGTGCACTGTACTGTGTGTCCATCTACACAGCTGCTTACTGGGCATGCTCAGACACTTAGAATCTGCACAGTGCAGACATGCATACACATGGGGTGGAATCATGGAAGGGCAGATTGTGGACCGTCGTGTGTGTCCACCCACACAACAGCAACCCGAGCATGCTCACAGACGTGGCAGTTGCAAAGGGGTAACAGACATGCACACGGGGTATCAACACAGACGGGCGCGGAATGCACTGTACTGTGTGTCCATCTACACAGCTGCTTACTGGGCATGCTCAGACACTTAGAATCTGCACAGTGCAGACATGCATACACATGGGGTGGAATCATGGAAGGGCAGATTGTGGACCGTCGTGTGTGTCCACCCACACAACAGCACCTCGGGCATGCTCACACACATAGTATGTGCTACGCGCCGTCCGGCATGCAGACGGAGTGCACACACCGCAAGTCATGGCCAGGTAAACCCGTACACACGCACAGGGTGGACACACATGCAGTTACACGTACACACACAGATGACAGCAAAGGCATCACGGGTGCAGGCTGAACATGTACACACTGCAGTGAACACTGTAGCTGCCATGCCAGCACCATGTCATCGGTGCAGCAGTATGCCTCACGGTCCAGCAACAGCATGTGACATATGTCCACAGGTCTATATGGCGGTGTACGTCCATCATGCAGAGTACACATGTACTATCAATGATCCCACAGGTGTGATGTAGTCCACCCATATCGGTATACATGGACAGGCGTGCTCCACACATACCACGGGCCTGACACAGATATGATACATGACTGCAGCTGTACCACAGTGAAACAAAGTCGGATATGTCATATATGTGATTGCCTGGCTGTGTGCATGGACTGCACACAGGACACACTCTGAAGCCTGTGATGTACCACATGCATAACACTGGCATCTGTGATAATACACACGAATGGAAGGTGGACATATGTCTGTGGTATGCACCTACAGGGTGTAGCGCTGTTGACTGGGACTACATTAGACATTCCCCATACAAAGTCAGACCGCCCGTGCGAATACTGGCGTACACAGCTCTCAATCTGACATCACCAAAATGGGGATCACTCGCTTCCATAATGCGGAACAAATGGGCGACCTGTGGAACACATACTAATGGCACACTAACAACTTCAACTAGGAAGGTCATAGGATGGTTAAACTATGGTGTTCCCACTTATAAAGAAGATCCTTTAATGAATTAATATGGTTAATGTCAATTGACCATGGAATACACCTAATCAACATAACATAACCGCTGGCACCTTATGGCACACAATCCAAAAAACACATAGGTAGATGAAACAGTCAACGTAGAAATTGTCCAGGACAGTGCCCAAATGGTATAAAAAGGTTCCTTTATAGACAAGTAAGCGCTTTCACCCGTAGGCTCTGTCAGACTTACACATAACATAAAAGCATCCAGGCTTTAAATATCCCTCCTTACACTTTCATTGGTCAATTTCTCATCAAACAATGAACAATTAACCCCAGCATATAAAGTGCAGACGCAATGTTAACTACACACATATATTAACATCTTCAAAAACATCCTATTGAAACATGTATTATATGATATTGTACTATGCCTAATACTCATCAATTAAAATCTAACAATATATATAGAAAATATGTATATTATATCAATGTAATACAGTGGTAAACAACTGAAAGAGTGGACTAATGGGTGTTAAATGTATAGCTGTACCTAAACTACATTCCTGTTATTTGGGTTTAAGCCACATGCTTCTCAAAAGAGGCTTAATCTGTGCTTCATCATTCAGCCCTGGTGTGTGGTCAACTCTCCACCTAATAATCCATCTCAATCTGCATTCTAAAGTATAGTTGATAAGGTCCCCCCCTCTGGGATTAAAATCTAGCCTTTGTAAAACACTGAATGTAAAAGTATGCCTTGTGATGTGTTCATAGCGGCCAGGCATAGGCCAATCTGGCGGCTGCCTAGGGCGCGACTGGCAGGGCCACCTTTCTAGTAGGTATGTCATGTAGGTACACCAGGATGGGGGCACCATGTGTTGTGGTGGTGGGTGCCATGGAGCCCTATCGCCTAGGGCAGCGGTTGATCTAAGGCCGCTGTAGGAGGGTAGTACGGTCTGCAGGTATGTGCTGAAGTGCACATGAAACAGCGGTCTACAAGGATTACCCATAGTGGCGACACCTGCACAGACGGCTATAGCGGGACATACCTGCGACCATGCATACAGCTCAGATAGACATACACACACCATAAACAGGCAATTATACACAAGGTTTATGGCGTGTATGGGTACAGTGTCAGTACAGCAAGGATAGCTGTCTGCCACGATATCCAGCAGATGTCTCTAGGCGTGGAATACGGACGCTGCATGGACAATGAGTGGATATGCATCGTGCCACAGTTCTATGTGTCAGCCGTGCAAATATGCGATACATGGGACAGACAGCTGTCCATGCAAGAGCAGCGCTATGGGCATAACATAAGTATGTATATATACATCGAGAGAGATACAGATGGGCACATGTGGCAAGGCCGGGAGTGTAACGTACACAGCACCACCCCACCACACCACAGCAGGGCGCACGTGGAGAACACGCTACGGAGGTCACCAACCACAGCAGGCACACAGGCAGTCCACGAGCTGCGTCTCACCATCCACAAACACAGAGATGGCGGCAGGATATAAGTGTTCTGTGGAAACTCTAAAGCCATAACCTATGAACCCATGCGGCTGGGAGCATAGACACACACACACAGCTGGCAGGCATGGGGATTGACCTTACCCCCACCTACCCAACCGCACAACAGTATGACACAGGTATGGAACGCGCTACGTGGACCACTGAACACAGCACTGTCAGAGGCACACGTCTAGGTGGGTGACAACATCCGTAAAGGAATAGACGCCAATAGCCAAGGTATGTGTTGCGAAGCGTCTAAGATAACTACTCTCTACAGGGGCAGTTGTAAACACACACACACGGGAAGGGCCGGGAGTTGAACCTACGCCTACCTACATGAACACACTACAGCATGATGCATTTACAGAACGCGCTACTGAGATTACTGAGCACAGTGCTGTCAGAGGCATACTTCTAGGTGGGTGACATAATCCGTAAAGGAATAGATGCCAATAGCCAAGGTATGTGTTGCGAAGCGACTAAAGGAACTACTCTCACCAAGGGCAGCTGTAAACACACACACACACCTCACACACACACGGGAAGGGCGGAGTTGAACCTACACCTACCTATATGAACACACTACAGCATGATGCATTTACAGAACGTGCTACCGAGATTACTGAGCACAGCGCTGTCAGAGGCATACTTCTAGGCGGGTGACATCATCCGTAAAGGAATAGATGCCAATAGCCAAGGTATGTGTTAAGCATCTAAAGCATGACCATCTGCAGAGGCAGCTGGAAACACACACACACACACGGGGAAGGGCCGGGAGTTGAACTTACACCTACCTACATGAACACACTACAGCATGATGCATTTACAGAACGCGCTACCGAGATTACTGAGCGCAGCACTGTCAGAGGCATACTTCTAGGCGGGTGACATCATCCGTAAAGGAATAGATGTCAATAGCCAAGGTATGTGTCATGGCGGCTAAAGGAACTACTCTCACCAAGGGCATCTGGAAACACACACACACCTCACACACACACACGGGGAAGGGCCGGAATTGAACCTCGCCTACCTACATGAACACACTACAGCATGATGCATTTACAGAACACGCTACTGAGATTACTGAGCACAGCTGTCAGAGGCATACTTCTAGGTGGGTGACATCATCCGTAAGGAATAGCTGACAATAGCCAAGGTATGTGTTGCGAAGCATCTAGCATGACCATCTGCAGAGGCAGCTGGAAACACACACACACACACACGGGGAAGGGCCTGGAGTTGAACCTATGCCTACCTACATGAACACACTACAGCATGATGCATTTACAGAACGCTACCGAGATTACTGAGCACAGCTGTCAGAGGCATACTTCTAGGTGGGTGACATCATCCGTAAAGGAATAGATGCCAATAGCCAAGGTATGTGTTGCGAAGCGACTAAAGGAACAACTCTCACCAAGGCAGCTGTAAACACACACACACACCTCACACACACACGGGAAGGGCCGGAGAGTTAAACCTATGCCTACCTACATGAACACACTACAGCATGATGCATTTACAGAACGTGCTACCTAGATTACTGAGCACAGCGCTGTCAGAGGCATACTTCTAGGCGGGTGACATCATCCGTAAAGGAATAGATGCCAATAGCCAAGGTATGTGTTGCGAAGCGACTAAAGGAACTACTCTCACCAAGGGCAGCTGTAAACACACGCACACACACACACACCTCACACACACGGGGAAGGGCCAGGAGTTGAACCTACGCCTACCTACATGAACACACTACAGCATGATGCATTTACAGAACGCGCTACTGAGATTACTGAGCACAGCGCTGTCAGAGGCATACTTCTAGGCGGGTGACATCATCCATAAAGGAATAGCTGACAATAGCCAAGGTATGTGTTGCGAAGCGTCTAAAAGCATGACCATCTGCAGAGGCTGCTGGAAACACACACACACACACACACACCTCACACACACACGGGGAAGGGCCTGGAATTGAACCTACGCCTACCTACATGAACACACTACAGCATGATGCATTTACAGAACGCGCTACCGAGATTACTGAGCACAGCACTGTCAGGAGGCATACCCCTAGGTGGGTGATATCATCTGCAGAGGCAAGGCAGCCAATAGGGAATGAAGACAGAGTGCGCAGTCACACAGCATGTTACCATCCCAAGGTGGGCGTACAGTAACACGGTAGTGCTACACTCTCGAATACCAACTAACTACGGAGCACAACATCACGACATGGATACAGGATGCACCACAGACAGTATACCCTATGAGAGGGCATCCGGCGATGATGTAGGCAGCCAGTGTGGCATACCAACCACATATGACTCACCTGGACGGTCACCATGGCTATGCAGGATGTCATTGGCCATGGCTACATGCCTAGTAGCAGACATCGGTGCCGACTGTACTGTGTACCCCCGAATGGCATACTGGGCATGCCCTCACACCTAGCGTCACGTAAGGGAAACATACATGCACATGGGGTATCATCACAGACGGCGCGGTGTGCACTGTACTGTGTGTCCATCTACACAGCTGCTTACTGGGCATGCTCACACACGTAGAATCTGCAGAGTGCAGACATGCATACACATGGGGTGGAATCATGGAAGGGCAGATTGTGGACCGTCGTGGTGTGTCCACCCACACAACAGCAACCCGGCATGCTCACAGGCGTGGCGGTTAAGGGAAATAGACATGCACACGGGTATCAACGCAGGCGGCGCGGTGTGCACTGTACTGTGTGTCCATCTACACAGCTGCTTACTGGGCATGCTCAGACACTTAGAATCTGCACAGTGCAGACATGCATACACATGGGTGGAATCATGGAAGGGCAGATTGTGGACCGTCGTGTGTCCACCCACACAACAGCAACCCGGCATGCTCACAGACGTGGCAGTTGCGAAGGGTAACAGACATGCACACGGGTATCAACACAGATGGGCTGAATGCACTGTACTGTGTGTCCATCTACACAGCTGCTTACTGGGCATGCTCAGACACTTAGAATCTGCACAGTGCAGACATGCATACACATGGGGTGGAATCATGGAAGGGCAGATTGTGGACCGTCGTGTGTCCACCCACACAACAGCACCTCGGCATGCTCACACACATAGTATGTGCTACGCCGTCCGCATGCAGACGAGTGCACACACCGCAAGTCATGGCCAGGTAAACCCGCACACACGCACAGGGTGGACACACATGCAGTTACACGCATACACACAGATGACAGCAAAGGCATCACGGGTGCAGGCTGAACATGTACACACTGCAGTGAACACTGTAGCTGCCATGCCAGCACCATGTCATCGGTGCAGCAGTATGCCTCACGGTCCAGCAACAGCATGTGACATATGTCCACAGGTCTATATGGCGGTGTACGTCCATCATGCAGAGTACACATGTACTATCAATGATCCCACAGGTGTGATGTAGTCCACCCATATCGGTATACATGGACAGGCGTGCTCCACACATACCACGGGCCTGACACAGATATGATACATGACTGCAGCTGTACCACAGTGAAACAAAGTCCGGATATGTCATATATGTGATTGCCTGGCTGTGTGCATGGACTGCACACAGGACACATCTGGCCTGTGATGTACCACATGCATAACACTGGCATACGCGGTAATACACACACGAATGGAAGGTGGACATATGTCTGTGGTATGCACCCCCTACAGGGTGTAGCGCTGTTGACTGGGACACACACCCTTGTACAGTTTGCCTGTGACAGCTGTGATACCATACCACAGTCCATGTTCCATGTATGTTGACACACATGTCACAACGTAGCAATGTATACACACATGGCAACAGGGGATACATGTGACACATGTACTGTGCACGGTGCAGCCATGCATGAGCGTGTCCGATGTCCATAACACAGTTGCAACCCCTACCACATGCATACCCATCATGGGGCCATATGGTGGCATAGTAACAGCACGCATGGCGGTATGTGTGTACACCATGTGTTTAAACACCTGTCCACATGCATGTGTGCAGGTGCTGGTCACAGGTGTGTCACACACCATCCTACCCTGCCATGTGCATACAGTCTGCTATGTCGCCTTTACATGACAGCTCTGCCATAATGCATACCCATCGGCCATGTGTCATCGACCATATGTCACATGGCCACTGTAACCCCTACCACCTCCCAAGTGCATATATTGGCACAGCTGCCAGATACAGTGGTGGTATGCAGGATGCACTACATACCGCTGCACACCTGCACATATCCCATATAGCGGGTGTGGCATTCCTAGCACCAACATGTGTGCAGGAATGTGTGCCCATGTATGCCACAGATCGGGGGGACTATGTGCCACGTGCCACACATCACTGTACACCATGGTAGAGATCTGTACATACCTCAGTGTGGGGTGCATGGATGTGGATGGTGCAGTACATGCAACACATCGTCCCTCCATGTAGACATGTGTGGTCACCACCATGTCAGTGTGTCAACATGTGTGTATGTCTGCTGCCTGTTGTGAGGGTGTATGCAGATATAGTGTTGTGACTGGACACTAACCACACAGGGTGACCATCCCATACTGGTGCTGCATTGTACAGCCCTGTCAATACCATACTTGTGAGCCTTACTGGCCACCTGTGCAAGACTGCCCCCTGTGACATGGCGTGTGGGTGCATTGTATTGTGAGGGTGCTGACCACACAGGCAGGTGTCCCCATCTGCACACAATGGGGTGTGTGCCATAGTGGTGTACGCCCCGCGATTGCGGACATATTCCTGTACCGGTACAGCATCCAACTGCTGCACACCGTGCACCACAGCTGACAGGTGACACCTGCGGTCAGTTGCCAGCACACTGTGTACGACACCTGCAGAATGTCACCATACCTGTACTGTGTCATGCCATGTATGTGATGTCTCTGTCCACCGTAGCCTGTGGCACCGACCACAGGCATCAGGTGCAGTATATGTGTGGACATGTGCGTCATGTACCGTGTAAGCAATGTTACACTATATCTGGCACCGTGCTCCGCAGGTTTACATGTAGAACCTCTCTACTTGCAATCTCAACTGTCTGTTCTCTATCACAAAAGCTCAGCACCTGCTCCCATAGTATTCCTACATAGGTAAAGTACATGTATACTAGATGGAGTACTACACTAGCCTAGAATCCCCTTGAGTACCCACTTCCCTATAGGTGCCTTCTGACCCAGTTACACAGCAAATGCATTCACGTTCTCTGGCATGTTGAAGGGTCAATTGCTAGTGACCTCTCCTGTTCAGATGGTGAATCTGGGCGTCCTGAGGCAATGTTACAGGTGCCTCATGGACACGGACAAGCCGCACCTCCCCCACTAAACATAATACATGTGAGAGATGCAACTATATAGCCAGACAGGGGGCTGAGCTCTCTCAAACCATGACTGGCAAGACCAAACGGGAGGGGAAGGATACCATGCACACCACAAACCCAGTGTCACATGTAACTATCACAAATGCTAAACAAACACATGAACACACTAGACATACTCGGAGGCACTGTTAAAACATGTAACGAACCTAACGAGACCTCTGAAGCAGACACCCAAGCAACTGCCTCCACAAGACATAGGACATGCAACACATAGTTCTCAACGTCAGTGTGCTAAACAGTCACAGCCCCAAAGGCCACACACAATGCCAGACACACTTGTAATGGGTGACGCCACAGTCAGACACACCAACGTCCCACCCACCAGACTGTACAAGGGAATGATCACAGTAGGCTGCCTGTCGGGTGCTGGAATCCACCACATAACACACACACTCAGGTCACTCCGCAGCATGTACAAGTATGATGCGGTCATTGTCCATGCTGGTGTCAACGACCGGAGACATACCACCCTGGGATAAATGAAAGGAGACATAGAGGGGCTCTCAGATTGTGTAGCCCAGGCCAGCATGTCCCTGACCCTGGGCAGTATCCCACCCTCATCAAGTATGATGCCACAATACTGGCTCCAAATGATCACCCTTGATAATTTGCCTGGTAACCGGTGTCAGTCTGAGGGGATCCAATTTCCTCTTGCCTGGGATGACATGCTTGGCATGCCACGCTCCTTCGCAAGGGATGGCTCGCACCTGTCGCCCCTGGTCTTCAAGAGTTTGGCTAAGGCTCCTGCCACCCCCACAGTGCCCACTGCAGGCAAGGCTGGAATGATAAACCTACCACCCTAGACTACAAACCTGGAGAAAAGAAAGGGTAATACTGCTCAGTGCCAGTAGTCTACGCCCAAGCTGCACGCCCTCAAATGCCCTCCTCAGTATGGAGGACATCGATGTCAGTGCTGTGACTGAAACATTGTTCAGGGCTCCTGAGAGCACCCCAGCACTATCAGGTCATACCTCATATCACGCGTTCAGGACCATAACCCAGACCGAACACAGAAGGAGGGGGAGTCTCCATTTTCATGAAGGATACCCACACCTCCAGGTTGGTAGAAATGCACGTAGCAGCGGGGACCATCCAGGTGCAATTAACCATGGGTAGGACTGCCCTACAGTTTGTTGCATGCTACAGACCACCCTCCCAAACCCAGGATACCCGCACAGCCTTCCTGAAGACACTGGGGAGTATGAATGCTCTCACAACACCATCATATTGGGTGACATCAACCACCCATACATAGACCGGGAACATTACCCAGGACACAACACCCTACACCAAAGGTTCCAGGTGTTCATACACCCAAATGCTGTGGAACAACCATGCACCATACCCACAAGGGGAGGAACTATAGTAGTCCTGATCATCACACATGGGGACGACATGCTCCACACAGGATGTACATCCCTCAACGGTGAGGTCAGACCATATAGTGAACTCACTGGAGATCCGCATCCTGCACCCAACACCGGCAAGGGAGACCACAGTGAAGACCTCTCCACAGCGAACCCCACACGTCATACGACTGGTGTGGTACCCTACAAGGCCTCCATGCCAGTGGTAAACACAGGCCACGCTGCTGAAACCCTTACAAATGCCTTCTATGAGCACCCCCAGGAATGTTTGGATCAAGCGATCTCTGATAACATCAGGACCTTGTCCACCAAAGGCAGGGACATGGTCTGGTGGACCCCAGCCATTAACAAACCGTACAACAAGAGGTGAAAGCTACTACATGACAGAGCAATATCACTACCAGGGAAGGCATCACTGGTTAATACTGGCGTTAACATACGATCACTCATACAATCATCCAAGGCCGCCTGTGGGACTGGACTTGCAAAGGACACATAAGACAACAATAAGGCCTTCCTTAGCTATGGTAGGAACATGGGTGGAAGCACACAGTTATGCTCGGAATTAGTCCAGAATGGTACAATGATCACTGAACCCACAGACATTGCCAACAAACTGGCAGACAGATTCCGTGCATACATCTACCCCCCCCCCCCAAGAGGGGACGTATCTATCCCACCAGAGTCTAGCCTCCCAAACATCTCGAATGCCCAGGTGAGAGCTGATATCTGTAAAGCAGTAAACACAGCATCAATGGGACCAGATGGTGTCCCCGGCTGTGTGCTACACAACCTCAATGAGGGCCTCACCCCGCACATAAGGCTGCTGTTTAATCTTAGCCTTACTACAGGCTACGTACCCGATGGATGGCATACGGCAACTGTGGTCCCACTCCACCAAGGCAGTGCTCCTATGGACTCTGTACATCCCTGCCCTATAAGCTTGACAAGCCTTGTCTGCAAAGCTATGGAGGGGTCCATAATGGAGCCCATAAATAAAGACATTGGGGAACGACAAATACTGGAACATACCCACATCGGCTTAGTCAAGGGCAGATCCTGCCTCCTGAACCTGGTCGACCTGTTTGGAGGAGTCACTAAGGCCATTGATGGGGGTACATCGGTTTGCACAGACTACCGTGACCTGGCAACAGCGTTCGAACCACACTCCACGCGGGCATCATAGAAAGGCTCACCAGCGTAGATGTAGAGACATATGTCACACGATGGGTTACCAACCGGATGGAGGTCAAAACCCACAGGGTTAGTGTTCCTGGTGCCATGTCAGACTCCAAGCTGGTCCCGAGTGGTGGCCCACAGGGCTCAGTCCTGGGCCCCCTCTAGTTCGGCATTCAACTTTCCAACGTGCATGCAAACATAGGGGGATTGTGGCAGACAAGGTATGCAGATGACTGCAAACCGGCCACCATACTCAACACCCCATCAGACACGGACATCCACCTGAGGTCTCATAGAAATGGATAACTGGTGCCAGAGCCATGGCCTGAAGCTACATGCCAGGGAAGGTATAGACCTACCCTTTGGGAAAGACATGTTCACCCCGAATTACCACATAGGTGGTAATCCATTAAACATGGTGGACATGATCAGGGACATGGGTACCAAACCTGTCGGTAACCTCTCTTGACACTCACATTGCCAATGTGGTTGGGAAGACATTCCACTGTGCCCACCTGGTCATGAAGGGATTCACATCCACATCAGGGGAGGTCATTGTACCCCTGTACTCTTCACGCATCAGACCATTGATTGGGTACAACACCACATTTGGAATGTACCTAACCTGACACCTGCAGCACTCGGAAGGACCTCAAACATTCCACAACACAGGGATAAAAGTGCTGAAACATATGTCACACGCTGCCCGACTGAGGGGACTCCGGCTGTATACCTTCTCATACCGTCTGCTCCGAGGTGATCTGTGCCTGACATACACGGCCATGTCCGACCTGGGTGTCATGGACATGTTCCACCTCCTAGGATCCAAACAACCACGGGCATGAAAGCAACTGACAGAAACCTCAACACGGACATAAATAGGACGTGCTGGAGGGACAGGTTCATCGCCCAGAGACTCCCTACACCATGGAACAGATTCCCAGCCCTTGTGAAGCAGAGCCCCTCACTGACTCTGTCCAAGAGTAATCCTGACGTGTGGATGGGAGATCGTAGGTATGCCCCAGGCATCATCTCTGTGTCACTGCTGGACAGAGGGACAGCAGACCAATGGATATAGTATCCTCATCCTAAGGGGTGGTGAAAGCCACACACACTCTGGCTAGGCTTACACATGCCATAGGGCACATAGCCTGGTATGTACCTATGCACCTATGTACCTATGTAGGTGTCCAGGCAGGTTGCGGGTACCTGTGGTATGCTGATATTGCCAGATGTGCCTGTGGGTAACCCACAGCTACACGTGGGGGACTGATAACAGTGCTCCCAGTAGGCACATGCAAGTACACCATATGAGGCATACAGGTTAACAGAACCAACATGGTGCTACACATGTAACCGTCACACATACCGTGTACACAGCTCAATGTATGCTGCACCTGCACTACATGGTATGTCTGCTGCATGATGACAGTACACAACCCACGACACATACGCACCTGTCACTTGTCATACACAACCACTGCAGCATACACATCACACACTATGCGTACACAGGTATCACATACACCTCTCACTATCTTGTCCACCCTGTGCATCAGAATATATTTGCATAACTGTGCACCGATGGTGTGGATGACAGTGATGCGGCAGAGGCTTCATCATATGCACAGGGTGATATGTGTGCCAGGGGCATAGGCTGTACCAATGGATGACATCATGTGTGTGTGTAAGGGCCGGTGCATTTCTGGGCATGACTGTGCAGAATGCATGTGGATGTGGTGGAGCACTACAGTTGTTTCTGCCGTGTGTGGGTATGTGTGTACACAGTTCAGCCATCTGTGATGCCTACACGGGGTATACTTGGCAGCCCCAGACTGTACAGTGCAGGTTGTACGGCTCACTGTGTCCGTCTGCGGCCACGTGACCCGTGCCTGCTTGGGGACGCACGGGCACTACCGGGTAGAGGTATGGAGTGGCCACTCTCCGATGACACATGTCCGCTGGAACCGTGTCCACGCTGGGACCATCCAGGGCCACGTCCACGTGGCCTGCTGTGTCCTGGTGTGGTTGGTGTAGCACCAGCTGCACTGCTGCTGCTACCGGCACTGTGTGAGTGGGCATGAGAGGTGGCACGCACACGTCGACCTACACTAGGTGGTGTTGCTGGCCTACGGCCACGTGTCCTATGCCTCACCCCTACCAGGTGTTCCAGCACAGACAGCTCACGCTCGCGGATTGACATACCTCGGTCGAGAATTCCAACCAACTCACCTAATCGCCTATCCAGTACATTAGCAATCTGCTGTTGAGCATTCGCCAATGACTGGATGTTCTCATTTAGGGAATGGATTGCGGCCCTCTGCAGCCTCTGCCCTTCTTGGTTCTGCCATTCAGCACGTGCCTGTGCCGCCATTACAGTCTGGAACATGCGTCTGGTGATACCAGCTGCTGCACCCTGTACAGCAGGTGCATGTCTGCCAGAGGTCCTCCTACGAGCAGCACCAGCCACATGCCTGTGTGGCACATCACCAGTCATTACACTGGCAACATGGTGTGTACCCGCACCTTCTGTAGCCACTACACATTCCTGCTCAATGCCAACAGACGCTGACTGTCCTTCCTCTATGGGCAACGGTGATGTGGTATGTGTCGGCATCAGAACCGTAAAGCGGAGATGAAGGGGACATAGGTGGGATGGTAACCAATGGCACAGCTTCTGCCCCTGACAACCCTGCCTGTGCCTCATGCATATGGTCATCACCACTAGTATCTGTGGGGACACTAGCATCAGATGGACCGCAGGAGGGGAACGCACCTACACCACCTGTGAATTCAAAGACATACTGTAAGATACATTACACACACGCAGACACACACGCAGACACACACACACACACACACACACACACACACACACAGACACACACACACACACACACACACACACAGACACACACACGCAGACACACACACACGCTGACACACACACACGCAGACACACACACACGCAGACACATCATGCATGTGATATTGCAGATGGCATGCAGCATTCCCACACCACAGCTCAGTGAATGCAGGCCAACATTAATAGTGGTAGTATGCATACTGCCCTGGGGTGCACACTACATCAAGCAGGTGTCATTTCAGTAGGCATGCAGTACACACATTCATGGTAGTTTGCATGCATCACCGTGATACACCGTGTGGCCACAGGCAGGTTAACAGTACACATGGCTGGCGTCACTTTGACATGTACTCCGCCAACATGTGCGATAACATGTGGACATGTGACAATGGTGTCCCACCACATGCACCGCATCATACTGACGTCACAGTGCAGTGTTATGTGTACAGGCTACAGATAGAATGCATGTGTAACAAAGATGTCTGTGCAGGTGTGGTTGGTGTGAGCCGTGTACATAGCTATACAGTGGAGAGTACAGGCACTGTGCCACTGCATGGCAGCAGGACACAGGTATGTTTCTGTGCGATGCATAACATGGACGCATTGCATTGCCATGTCTGCAACACAGTCATGCTGTTCCACAGCACGATATGGTAGACATTGGTGGCACCTCCGTGGCTGAAGACAGGCATTCGGTTGTCTGGTGTACCACATCAAATGTACAGGTGGTCCACTACAGCTATGATCGCACTATGTGTGGACAATGTGCAACGGTGTCTATCCAGACGTACTGTGTGGCAACATGCCTGTAGGTATCACCCATGGCCATGTTTGACTGGGTCATGGACAATTGTGTGTGATGGGCATCATGTACCCATCCCTGTGGTGGCCCATGTGACATACACCCATACAAGTCGGAGGTGTCACAATCCAGAGGGCTATGCAGACAGTGTGGATGTCTGCTATGTCGGGCGTAGGTCATGTCATGGTGTGACAATATTGCAGACAGAACACCACATGCGTGGGACATGTCATGTGCCATGTCACAACGTGTGCACACAATGCAGGGGCATATGTCACATTGGTAACACCTGTGTGCTGGCCAGATCACAGCTCACTATGTGGTACTGTGTGCGTACCACAAATATGCAGCCATTGTAGAACACCTCCACCATTGTATGCATAGCTGACTGCACATATCACACTGATGGGTTCTGTGGTTTCATGCCGGTGTATACTAACGGTTGTATCTACTGTACATGGGTGGCATGTGTGTCAGGTGGTGCAACCTGTATACCGTGACTGGAGCAGAACCCAGGTGTGCATGTCATACTTGGCCACATGGCGAATATCTATACACTGTAACATGCCTGTTACTAACAACAGTCTCACCTGCGACGGACCCATGGCTGTGCGACACGCCAGAGGTACCTGTATAGGGGCGACACAACAGTATAAAAATTATCCATGACTGTAGCCACAGTAAGCACTGTGCATGTCACATCATGTACCTGTGTGGTAGCATGTGTTATGCACATGTCTGCAAACACAATGTAGCATACTGTAGTATGCGGCTTGTGTGGCCATATACCTGGCATGTGTTGGTACATTACATGGTGTACTGTGACACCCATACCTACGGCAGTTATCATACACATATGCAAGACTGACTTACCAGGCAGCTCCAGGCTCATTGGTTGGGAGACACCCACCTCCACAATGGCAGCGAGTGTTTCTGCATGATGTTCCCTGGGTGTCCCCAGACTGGCCAGGAGCTCCTCCGTGTGTGTGAGTGGGGGCTGGGTTGGTAGCCCACCACCTGTTCCACCTTGTTCTCTGGCGATTGTGGTGGCACGCTGTTTTGCGTGCCATATTAGGTCCGTGCAGTGTCGGCGTATCTGCTGGTAGGTGCGGTTGTTGCCACCCACGTCGTTCACCCTCCTGCGCATATCCTGCCACAGGTCATCCCGCTGCTGTGCTTGCTGTGGAACATGGCTGAATAGCAGGTCATAGTTGTCATGGAGCAACGGTATGATTACGTCATCCTCCTGGCGGCTGAAGGCTGGCAGCCATGAACGAGGCATTATCTGTAAGACATAATGATGGTGACAGGTCACATTTACACTGATGTACTGGCATACCGCTGGACATACATTGCTATGACATGTACGACATCTGCACAGTAATCTCTGCGATGCATCATGGCACTGACACAGCTGATGTGTTGCTGTCACACCGTTAAACAGCGGGTATCATATCATATCTGTGTGTCAACTCATCACACTGTACACACATCATGTTGATGGTAACCTGCTGTGGACGTGTACCTGCCTGCACCTGTGTTCATACCAGTTGGCACGTGTCCCAATGTGCACACAGTTCTACTGTTCACCTGGATGCTGTGTATATGTCACTAGGCATCACGGACGCAGCCATTATGGACGTCAGCGGTGACACTGCACACATACACGTGGACACCTGTACATGCATGTGTTGTGCCATGTACATCTACACAGCACTGTACAGGTGTTGGACAACCTGCCACGGCTCACCTGTATTGCACATGTGATACACATGGGACATTGTGTAATCATATGACATTAGCAGGGATGGTCATACATAGCATGTGCGCGCGCACGTTGTACATGCCAACACACAGCACCTGTGACACCACAAGGTGCATCAGTGCCACATTACTGCTCTGGACGGTTGATAGTGCAAGTGCCATTTGGCCATTGCACCATGTATGACTGTGATAGCACGTGCAGCCTTGCTGGACAGGGCTGCATGGTATGACAGGGTATGTCACATACATGGCACAGGGATGTGTCCCACCTGGGGGTACTGATATTGGCAGGGTGGCTGTCCATTCCATATGTCATTGCTATGTGTATATGGACATTACACATGTCTATCATCATGGTGTGGACAATGGCCTTCTGCAAGGTAGGCAGCATGCTGCTTGGTGGGGGTGTGTATGGTGCATGCTGGTATCGCACATCCATGCATACACATTACCCCTGACAGGTGCTATGTGCTGTGATATTGTTCAACACAGTGCTGTATGTGCCCACACGATGATATCCCCTGCACATGGATGGTAGCCTGGCCTGACATGGGTACCACATATGTCTACATCCAGTGCCTGCTGCCACCGCCATGTCAGCAGGTGCACCACACAGCACCATCCCTCCCACAGGGACCGTGGTGTTGGGCACAGCATAGGTATCCATTTATGGGGACAGGGATGTTCACATAGCGGGGGCACTGATGGTATCATCCATCAGACCATACACGTATGACGCACACCTCACACACCCAGCCCATTCAGTATGTTGTTCACAACACTGACACAGCTATACTGCTAGGCCAGGGACATTCCCAGCCATACATACACAGATGCATGAACATCTGTCTGTGGCATGGGCTACAATGATGGTGGGGTTCAACACATACCGTGTTTGACTGTGGCTGGCGCAGATGTTCTGTGCATGTGTCTACATGGTAAACCTGTTCTACAGTAGCCAGCGGTGATGTGCTGTGCACATGTCAATGCTGCACATTGTGTTGGTGTCTGTCTGTCAACAGGCCAGTGGTGGAACACACAGGGGTATTAGTGATCGAATATGCATGCTGCCCTGTACAGCTGTACTGCTAACGTCTCAGGTGCTAATGTGTCATGGACATGCACACCTTACCCGGACAGGTGGTAGTGGGTTGCCACCCGTACCCATCTCCTCTTGTGGGTTGCTATGATCCAACACCCTCTTTGTATTGTATGTTCAGGCTATGCACCTGTGTGGGACATGTGGGCATGCAATGCACTACTGCGTACCTTTGCACCCATTGCACAACATGTCACACAGGTACACTGGCAACCATACACTTCACAGCTTGATGACTGTACAACAGGTGTTGTACACATGTAACACATATCCTGTGGGACATGGTCATATGTACAGGCATGTCCAACAGTCACGTACCACTGCTACCCCTATATGACGGATGTGCAGTACATGTGGCGGTACAGCGACTGTCACATGTAGTCGTGCAATGCCCCCCTACCTACATGGCGTGGTACTGCCTGTGGGGGATATGCGTCTGCATCCATGCTGTGCCCATAGCTGACAGTTGTACATCGATATGTGCAACATACCTCATTTGGTGTTCTCATGGGTGCATGCTCAACATGGCTCCGCATTGTTTGTGTCTGTCACACAGTCATTATCATACATGGTTTACATGCCAGCCATGGCTTACTGTATGTGATTCCATGTACTTCATTGGGATACCATCATTATACATTATAACAGCATATTCCAGCCATCACATAGCCTTCCTAGATGACACTGTTAGCCAGCCAGTAGTAGGTGTTCCGCCATCTGCACATAGGTCACACAGTACGAGGGCGGCTGACACCCATTCTGGGGACAGGGTGCTGACAGCTGTGGATGGGTGTGATGCTGTCGACAACCATGACTGCACCTGATGGTCACATCTGGATGGGTAACATTCACAACACACACCTACCTTCACGTAGTAACACATCATCTCCAACAATGGACATTCCTGCCAGAACAATGTGTGCAGTATGTCTGTATGACCACTGTAGGCACCACTGGTGGCCCCCAGCATGGCAGCCAACAGCACCGGTGTATATCCCGTGGAACCATGGGTTACACCATTCACAACACACCTGCCTCAGATGACTCTGTTGTGGATCACAGTGCAGTTCCACACATCATGTTACACTAGGCATCATGCACTGATATGTTGCAGACGTGTGAACAGCTGTGCAACTCAACATATGCACACATGACACATCACCTGGTACAACATATCTCTCATACAACGTGTTATTGTGACCGCCCTGTGATGGCATTACACAGGCTGCGTGTACTGGGACATGTGATGGCTCACCGGTGTATTCACCCTCTGGGTGTGTGTCTAGCCAAGTGTACAGTAGGCAGTGGTCTGAACACAGGGACACTGTACATTGACCTACTGTGTCACTGCAACTGTTGCCTATGCTCATACTGTACTTATACAGGCATGTGGTATCTGACCGCTATGACAGTCCTGGTCGACCACACTGCTGTGGCACACATGACCTGTGGCCATCTGCCTGTGGTGTGGAGCACACATGTACATCTTCACATGCTATACTGCCTCTGTGGCGGTGTCACATGACTGTCCCCAGCAGGGCTGTAACAGGCAGGCACAGCATGGGGTCATGTGGGACAATGCTTGCACCTTCCACTGTGCTGCACACAAGCAAGGCACACACATTAGTGCACCACTCACATTTATCTGCAGTGACTGGGACCTGCCTCCATGCTCTGCGCAGCACGCCTGCAAGTACAGATTGTACACGGATCGTACCTCCCAGGCACATACCTGGACTGCAACACACACAGGTGAGGGGATCCCACATCACACAGTGTTTTGCACACATCCTGGATAGTTGCCGAACACAATGCATCATAGGTGCTCAATGTGCAGATACCCATGTTTGTGACCGCTAGACACATTGTAACACGCAACAGAGTTTACATTGTACACCACAGGTTACATGCTGTCTGTGTTGTTATACTGTACATTGGGCCTCAGACAGCTGATACTGCCATGTGCTGACAGCAACCCACACTTCCCTAGAATGGACACCCATGTACCTACACATGCTTGAGGCATGCACTCCACCCAGCTGGGTGACACATTACACAACACATACCATACCTACACTACCCACAGCATGCACAATACCTCCATGTGTCTGGTGTGTTGCACCTGGGGTTATCCCCCCTTTGGTGGATGAACACATATGCTTCACAGCCCTGCTAGCCACACCCTGGACACACACCCATCACAGCATACACGGAACATGTGTACTACAGCCAGTACTACTGACGTCTGCTGACAGCAGTTGTTAATGGCATGACACCCCGGCAGATGGACAGTGTACATACATATGCTGACACATACCACAGTGCACTTCCGTAGCATGTACACAATGGTAGGGACCATGCTATTCCACACAGAGACATGGCAGTACTGACCTTTTCACAGATGCCACGGTGGTGGTCATGTTCCATGCACATCTGATGTATGGGCACATGTGCAGGCTGTTGCATGGTGGTGTATATTCACATGTGTGGGGTGCATCACTTGTCAGCCATGGTGGGTCCTCGAGGTCCATCACATGCTCCAAGGCTAGCTACCTACACATGACTGCCACACATTGCAGTGTGGGGCCTCAGGCAGTGTGGTGGTATGTCTGTGTTGTTTGGCTACATCCACATTCAATGTCACATACAATAGTCACCCAGGCATTGCAGACCGAGATAATGTTGGCAACGTGCCAGGCAATGGTGTACTTACCAACAATACACACTCTCACTCACTACAGGGTTGCAATCCATACATGGACATCATAGTGTCCCTGTGGACACATACATGGTACTGACATGCACACATTATGTCCTGGGACACTGGCCCGATGTCACCTTCCGATGTCCCTAGGTGTTATGTCCCGCCAACCGGTTTGGTATGTGTCTCCACACCAGCCCACTATATTCACTGCTAGCCTGTTGTCGGACATTGTGTACCTTGACCACTGCACAGTCGCATCTGTCGCACTACCCATGGGTGGCACTGCATTGCACATGTGGGACTGCATTCATACACCCATGACTGGACCGTTCTGTATGGCACTGAGGCACATCCTCACGAACGTGCTTCACGCACACATTGATGGCCTCCATGCCTTTCCTGGCACCCTTGTTGGGCTTCTGTGTGCCACAGCACGCCACATACACATGCTGGCCACCTGTCGTACCATTGCATGGGTGGTTGGGGTGGTACAGAGGGCAACACATCAGACGTTGTCCTCACATTGCCCTTCAGCACCATTCCACGTCCTGGTATTGGCAACATACACATCCACCTGCACATCATACCCTGTGTCTCATGATGTTAGGCTATATGACTCCTGGACAGGACACACAGTGGTGCAAGCATATCATAGTACCTACTACATGTCAGGTACATATGGCATTACACAGTCCTCAGTCATGGGGCCCCTCATGTTCACTATTTGCTTACATACACAACATGCTGTCACAGAGTACTGTCCATGCCTAGATATCCCACATCTACATACATGGCGCCATTATAGCTCCACCAGCTCATACCGATAACGACCATACGGGTGTCAGTGTGGCAGATACATCATGTGGGTGTCATGGCATCAGGATGCATGACACATGGTGCATGCACATCACCTTTGCATAGCAACATTCACCCACTGACTATCACATGGATACTGGCCCCATACATGCATATCACATTGTACATGGTTGCTGTACACACAAATGCCCCACACGGTCCTGTGGTTACCGTATTCCACTGTGGCATGGATACACTTCTGCAGGGCCACACCTATCTGTACTGTGTGTGATGCTGGTACATAGGTAGCCATTGTACCTGTGGCATACACACATCTACACACAGTCAAGGGTACAATACCACATTTATGGTGTACCTTCCACAATGGCTACGACTTTACATGGCACAGCATTGTCATGCCACGATGTGTACCAGGCTCGGACAGTTTACATATGCGGCTGACAGATGGACAACACATCTGTACACATCTGCATACCACATACACAGGGGTGTCTTCTGCTCTGACACGGACCATGTCCTCCGCATTACTGATGCATATACTCCTCATACATGATAATTGCAGTGGGCAGTGTGAACGGACTGCTCATGGATATGTGAACACATGCCACACTGCATGGGCTGAGCTTCTGTGTTACTTCCGCAGACACAACACACACCATGCTGTGGAACATAGGTCCTGTGCACATCCCACAGGGACACACAGTAGCACTGTTCATTTATAGCTCCCTTGCTGTTTGAGTGACACGTAGTCATGGTACCACCACAGCAGCAGTACTGTGTAAACATGCAGTTGACACCCGCCTCTGCTGTTCACAGGACACTACCATGGGGAGGTGACACTACTGTGTACACTGCACATGTGTTTACACATGGACCTGCCAGACTTAATTGTTGCCCACAATGCACCTGAGACAGATTGTTTGAGCATGGTTACTTGGTGTTCCTTCCATTTCGGATGGCTATGATGCTACTACTCTGTCCCATACCTACAGGCCATATGTATCCTGTTATTGTACATACCAATAGGCAATACCTCCATTATGCATGATATGCCTGTGATACTGTGTATAATGTCTGTCATATCCACCATGACAGTTTTACATTACACATAGTTGACATAGTATCCCCTACTGCAAGGCATACGTGCACGTCGGGTGCACATTATGTATGACATCGACAGTATATGCCCATACACATGTGTGCTGTGACAGTATACATACATGTCATATCCCCTGCTATGGCATTTCCTTGTTGGACATCCCCTGCCAGCATCGGCGTGTGGTCTGGCATTGTTCTCTCTTATGCCCCCCTGTGGCAGCCCTTGTGGTGTCTTGGCTGTGTACATGATGTCCCACTGCTGTGCACACGGTGTCCACAGTCGTTGGTATGCTCAGCAGGATAGCACTACATAACCATCTTTCACCACTCTCTGCATTATGGACAAGTATCATTACTTACAAACACCATTCCCATACAGTACAGCTTTGTCATACACATCATGCATTACACACCCGTACATATCGTGTGTTCTACATACCTTGTCGGTGTTTCGTTCCGTTTTTCGTTCCGTGTATCAGTATTCCTATTTATTTCTCTTTTGGTTGTACACTGCTGGTTCGGTATGAGCATACGGTTTGAATATCCTGGGAGTCATCCTTATATTCGTCGATACCTGCAACATGTGGGTTCATCCCACCAATTGCTGTTCCTCAGTGTGTAATTGTGCGCATATCACCTGTGCATCTACTCCATTCGGACATTACGCATCGTAACTGGGGTATGGTTGGATTCCTCACCTGGGCATTGGCTATTTGCACTACCTTCATGGAGATGGTCTGTATTGTGTTATGTTATGTGTAACTGCAGCCACTATGTGTGGCGAGAGGTACATTTCGCAGTGGTGTTAGCCGTGGATTGTGTGTGTTGGGTATGGTATTAGGTTCGACATGTGGGTGTCCTTGTCCTGACAGCGTCTGTTGATGGCGTTTTACATTCGGATGTGTAACATAGCTGTTGTATTCCTTTAAACAACGCATGCAAGTATGCATCCGCTGTTGATTGTGTTTCCCAAGCGAGATGTTGCGGTTATGCAGATGTCATTGACTGCCTGTATGTTTGTGCTGCTATTACGGCTTGTATCCCTTTAATATGTACGATGGGGGATATCGGAGGTTGTAGGTGACGGATACGGGTTGTGGGCCTTGCATCTCTACATACACGGTATGGTTGTCTGTGTGCTCCATCCCTGCCTGGAGAGTTGACAGTTAATTGTCTGTTGGTCTGGGAGTGTAGGTTTTGTTGTTGTCATGTGGTGTTGGTATCGCCTGCGTGTGTGCTTCATGCATGTATTCCTCCGTCACATCTGTGGTATATCAGCGGTTGTTTGTACGTGACGACTATCCCTTGTCATTCTGTCCTAGATATTTACAGTCATTGTGGTCCTGTTCTTGGGATGGCCTGTTTGCCAGTGGTTGCCACCTATTCAGGTGGGGATTGCTTGTTTGACACTTGTGGAAACACACAGTGGTATTTACGGGCCGATACGTGGCCACGGTCAGTACCGAGGTAGCACATACGTATTTCCGCGGTACATACCTATTGCTGTGTGACTTTGCCGACGTATCATTTTGCAATTAGCATATCGGTGTCATACATATGGTCATGATTAGTACATACGTCCTTTCCATTTCCTGTGGGGTATATTCCTGTGCTACATTCTGGGACATTGTCACTTTGCATCGTTATACGTCGCCACACGCCTAGCCAGGGTGGGGCTCTCACTACTACTTTGGGACTACTGGTGTACATATGCCTGTGGCTAATGTACTGTATGCCTACACATATTATTCCACTCTGCCTCTAACATGGCACCAACATACACATATTACAGAGACACACACATTACACTCACACAACGACACACACGGCACCCTCACCGCACACATACACATACTACGGCACTCACGGGGACGGTTGCACACAGTACCTGCGTGGGCCACATCACCGGCGGCGGTGTCTACCTCCCCCCTCATATCATCATAGTATTACCCGCGCATGTACTGTTACTGTACTGTGGCCTGGCGATCATTCTGACTCGCGGTTATGCATTTCGGTATGTTGCCCTTTCCATGGTTGGCGGTATCCTCTTCTGTTAAACCTCTCGGATGCTGAGGTTGTCGTTTCACTATGTATACTATGTACAGATATCGCGTGTTACATCTCTGTCACCTTACATCCCTCTGATTCCCTGTCTTACCTGTAGTACTTATATGTATATGTGTACATATATTTCTATATATGTAATTATATCTATCTACATATATGTATATGCACATATATACATGTTTATATGTATACACCTTGCGGCGAACGTGGCAGCATACAGCAATGCCGTCTGCTGTAGGACCCGCATACGGTTCAGGTGTTGGCGTTCCATGCTCCGCTGGCTGTTGGGTGTACAGTGTTTGGGGGCTGCCTATGTTGGAGTCACACATGGGGCCACCCATACGGTACACTTTACGGGTGGTCATGTTTGTGTGCCGTCCATTTCACTGTGTGTGCAGGTAGGGAGGTGTCAGTCCATGGGGCCTACGCTGTCAGAGTATGTGCTATACGTTCCCTCTTTGCCAGGGCATAGGCATATTGGGTACGCCTCCGTCTGCCTACTGGGGCTGGCACAGTGTGTTCATGGTCCTGAACCCTCTGTGCCTGGACTGGCCTTGGCAGTTGTGGTGGGCTTTGTGGCCCTTCACCATTATGTCCCTGCAGCAGCTGCATCCGCAGGATCATATTATGTAGCATGGCACATACTATGAATATGTGGGCACATGTGCCTGGAGAGTAATGCAGGGCTCCACCGGATGTATCCAAGCACCAGAACCGTGATTTCAGCATCCCAAACACACGCTCTATGATTATTCTGGTTTGTGCGTGTGCCTCATTATGGTGTTCTTGCATATGTGTGTGTGCATTTCTGATGGGAGTCATCATCCACGGCTCCAGTGCATAGCCAGCATCCCCCACAAGGTGGCCTTGTGGGATGTCCCCCCTGGTGAATACCTGGTACAGCTGTGAGGCATGCCAGATATGGGAGTCGTGGTAACTTCCAGGGCTGCCAGCACACACATCCATGATAATGCCCTGTGCATTGCACACGACCTGGCAATTGATGGAGGGGAATCCCTTGCGGTTTATGTAGCGTCTACCCTGCTCCCCAGGTGGTGACTTGATTTGTATGTGCGTACAGTCTATCGCACCCAGTACCTCCGGGTATTGTGCCACATGGTGGAAGTGGTGCATATTGCTAGCCAACTCCTCCTGAGATTTGGGGAAGTATATATGCTCATTGGCATGTGGTAACATGGCATCCAGAAACTGGTGTAGTACCCTGGATGCTGATGCCTGTGAGATGCCCATTATATCCCCAGTTGGCCTTTGAAAGGTACCTGTGGCCAGTATTCGCAAGCTTACACATACCTTTGTGTCCACTGGGATAGGCTCCTCTCTGTTGTTTCTTGTTCTCAGGCATGGCCGGCACAGCTCCACTATTTGCTGTAACATGTCCCTATCCACCCTGTAACGCTCTACTATCTCCAGGTCTTGTAGCCCCTGGTAGGTTACCCTTGGTCTGAACACTCTCCTTCTCCTCTGAGGCCTACGGTAGTTGTCGGCACCCTCCTCCACAACACCGTCTGTCTCTAACACATGCTGATGGATCACGGCCACGGCAGCACCCAACATGTACATTTTAAAAGTTCCCCGTGTGTTTACACCTATGGTGTGGCGTTTGGGAATACACGGCTGTGTGTTGTGTGCATTCACACTTTATACTGTTGTGCTGTACACCCGGTGATGTCATAGGGTGTGTCTGTGCGGCCGTATCTGGGGATTATCTTCCGTGTTTTACCGTTGGCACTGCAATGCTGTTGCCTTTGGTGTTGCATTACTCTTGCCTGCAATGGATTACCTTTCGACCTTTCCTTACTGTTTCTGCACATTGCACCTACTATTTCCTGGCATGCATCCTGCAGAGCCCTGTCATGTGTAGTTTCTGTGATATGGCATATCGTGCGTTTTGTGTGCCACCGCCGTTATGCTGCCTGTCTGCTTGGCTCTGCTGTGTCCGGTCTTCACTCTTTGCAATCTGCTACCTCCCCTACTTTCTTTGCATTCATATGCCTCCCCTATCCCGTTTTGCAGTTTTCTGCATGCAGAGTTGTCAGCTGCCGCCGATTGGCCTTCGTGGGTTGATTGGTGTTGATTGCTCATTACTACTCCAATTACACTGCTTCCACATTTCCTCATATTCTCAACATCACCTTCCTGTTTCCGATGTTATTTGCAGGGCGAGCGTCACATGACTGGGTTAAGGGAATGTAGTCATCCTCGTGCACATGCACCTCTGCGCGCATTGTGTGCTCTCAGCTCAACTATTTCCCCACACGCCGGTCCTGCAGCTGTGATGTGCAATGTACAGCCCAGGTTTGCTGAGCTCCAATGTGCTTCCTCCTACAGTGGCACACCCCTCTGCAGGTGACATGTATTCCCTCTGAGCCACTCCTCGGTGTATTACCACTGCGCCGTTTGGTACAGCCTTACACCGGCGGGGGTTTTGCGATTCAGTATTATCTGCCTCATTTGCATGGCATTGACTACTAATTCATACTTACCACGCCGAACACTGCCGCGAGTCCTTGGCAACCCTTGCACCGTGGTTGTGGCTTTCCATGCATACTATGGTGTATTGTGGCTGTGAAGCTGATGTGTATTACGCTGCTGTTTTATAACATTGTCATATTATTTCATTGTTTTGCACCTTCCGCAGACATGTCCTGGGGTTCTGCTGTGAGTTTCTGTGGACATACCATTTATGTTATTATTTACATGTTGTGCATGTTTTCTTTTGACATTCTCTGTGTCTTTCACCATTGGCATATAGCAACAGTGTGATACCTGGCGCTGACAGCCTTCCGTTACTCCTATGTTATGTTTGGGAAAATGTAAACCGTTTTTTTTGGTTTACATTGCCGTGGCCTTATGCTACGCCTGCGCCACTTCGTGGATCGCTATATGCCTTCATTTGCATGGTGCAACACCGCACATGGGGTGTTTAGCATACCTATGCCGGAGGCGGCGCACGTGGGATTGGATCGTACCTGAATCGCTTGGCGGCCATATTTGGCATTGTAACGCCTACGCTATGCGTGCGCCTGGCGCAAGGTTCATGAATCCCGGGGATTATGTCTGACCAGGTGTATAGCAAGGCCGTATTGTTACCAGAGGAAAACTTTTTTTAAATATACAGCATCAGCATTATTTAATGAATAGAACACTGTAAGCTAAAGTAATGTAGATGCCCTGTGACTGACCATGTCAGTAAGGTGGGCACAACTTGAATGTAAAGACTATAAAAATTGTGTACTTCCTGCTTCATGTCAGACAAAATTCTGTACTTGTACGTTTTTTGCCTCCTGGTGTACACTAGTAAACTTTTGAACCTGAACCTCCTGTGTATTGATCTCTTGATTTTATTTAACAATATATATATATATATATACTTGGTCGAATTACACTTGGTCAAAAATGATTCACTTCACTGAAAGCTCACTTGACTGAAAGCTCACTTGGTCGAAGTTCATTTGGTCAAAAATGGAATATAGCCCCTGCCCCACTGCAGTGCAACCCTGGAGTGAGAATATTAAATAAGGGGGTGTGTGGGGGGCACAGCCCCCCACATTGGGGGGTGTGGGGGGCATAACCCCACACAGTATGCTAACAGTTTTTACTAAATATATATGTATCAATGCATTTCTAATGGATATACCTTCTTATAACAGTGAATGCATTAAAATTATGTGGGGGGCATAGCCCCCCACACCCCCCTTATTTAATATTCTCACTCCAGGGTTGCACTGCAGTGGGGCAGGGGCTATATTTCATTTTCAACTAAATGAACTTTGACCAAGTGAGCTTTCAGTCAAGTGAGCTTTCAGTGAAGTGCAATGTCTGGAATCATTTTCAATCAAATGTAATTCGACCAAATATATGGAATCCATATATTTATATATATATATGTTTACACATATCTATATCTCATTTATATCTATACCTACAGTATATCTGTAGCTGTAGCTATGTCTATACCTAGAGTTACTATCTATAATAGATTAATAGGTTCATAAGTAAGTACTAGCTGGCTGCCCTTGTGGGCCATTTTAAGTCTAGCCATTTTCCCTTTTTGTGCTCGAAATAGCCATTTCCATTTGATTATAAATTGGCCTTACCTATCCCATGGTCAATAATTACATATGACCCTTAATGAGAACAACTGGGAATCATACCATAGTTATGTTGAGGGACCCATGCATGAGATAAACCATTTAGGAGCTGCCTCTGTCCATTAGTAGGTCCCAGGGTAAATTTTCTGTTTCCCATCCATAGATTTATGTTACACTTAAATATGGACAGGGATGAAGTTTGTTTTATGTAAATGGAGAGTCTATTCAACTCTTAGAAATATACCTGTCCCTCCAAACTGTTCTGCTGATGTTTCAAGAAGAGGTTTAGATCCCTAGACCAAGTACTTCTGATGCTATTTCACTTACTGATGTGTAGCAAATCCATCAGTAGTGGGTTGGAGAATGCCTTGTATGCTAGACACAGGTCAACTCTTAACAGTCTGTAGGATACCGAGTATAGTGACTGGTGTTTGAGTCAGTCCATGTAAGATATGTTGTTTAGGCCTTGTATCTTTTTTAGGAAGTTATCTCTGTGGGCTTTCCAGTTGTTGCTTGTGTCTGGACAGATACATGCTAAAGACAGCATTACATTCAGTAACTGGTCAAATTAGGGCTGAGTGAAGGGGACAATGACATCCCTAGATCTAGACACAATCTCTTTATTTATAAGCTGTGCAATAGAGAATGACTTTCTTACAACAATAGACACATGTTGGTCCAAAGCTATGTCACAGTCCATATAAGTTTCCAAATGTAGACATATTGTCATTGTGGCAATTCCCTGGGGTAGATGACTTCCCAAAGGAGAACAATAATGCATTTTTTGGTATCTAGTTTCAGTCCATGATTTTGGCACCAAAATCTATATCTGTCTATCTATCTAGCTAGCTAAATAATTCTTAGTGATAGAGAACTGAGGTAGCTTCTGAAGACCTAGTCAAAAATAATCTCAAAAGAAGTTAAGCTTTTAATTTCCTATATGATATTAAATTATTGTACTGCACAAGCCTTCTTAAAAACTGTGATTTTAAATGGCTGAGAGCCTTATGAAATATGTACTTTTCTAGTTACGTCAAATGTCTTCACTCATTGTACCCTTTTTAAAAATGTGAATTTTAAAATGTCAATATTTGTTACTTTTTACTGTTAGTTTGTTTATCTTTGTGTCAACTGCCTGTAGTAATGGATTCTCCCTTATGATATGATAACAGCATTTTCCCACAGAGGTCCCAAAGAATACAACTTTCAGTAGGACAAGGCCATCCATTGTTTTAATTATTATTGGTTAAATGGCAAAGTGGGCTTATCAGTAGACATTTTGTCTGAGGAAACCATATTACCCAGAGAAAAGTGATGCACAAAAGAGAATAACATATAAATTCCATGCAGACAGTGAACAGAAGTCAGGACTGATCCCCAGACCCTAGAACTGAGAGACAGAGATCTTACCATTGTGCCACCATTTGAACAAATGAGACATCTCACTAGCAATAAGCATAGAGATCAAGGTATATGTAGGGAAACATACTCCTTTACTGTGTAACTGTGGTCCCTCGTCAGTATTTCTTCTTCTAGTTGAAACATCTCTATACATTCTTAAGTCTACTTTTATATAATTAGAAAAGTTTCCCATTATTTTTACTACCCAGTCCCCTGGTAATAAACTCTTTATCATTTATAAGCCTTTTAATTTTTCCTGACTTTTCCCACCCTGAGAGATGAGATCCTGGGACTGCAGCCACCAATGGCAGGTTTAAGTGATGTTTTGTATGATCCTTATACTCACTCCCACTGACTGTAAAATGCAGTGCAGTGTTCACTATACTGAACCCAATGCGAATACATCCTTCTGCATATCTGGAATTTCCAGCTAGAGTACTTGCTCACTCCTTGGCAGACTCACATTTCCTAATACCCAGAAAAGAGGATCTACAGTTACTGGTCTCCCCCAGGAGGAATTCCAGCAGTGGGGCTCTGCCAGCACACTTTCCCCAAGACAGGAGAGCCTGCAATGGTCACTGACTTTCATTCTTCCCTGGCTCTCTTCTCCATTGTCTGGGATGCTAATTTAACCCAGGTCATCTGAGCCAAAACCTCCATGGAGTATGCTTTTGAAAGCACAAACAAATTCATTAATATTTAGAAATTAATTTAAAAAATTACATTATTGGCTACATTTTAAAAAAACATTATTTCTATTTGCCTGACATAGCTTCTTCAAGAAAATCAGCAAAATGAAACCATATAACCTTTTTTAGTGTATTACCCACCCATTGCTCAGCTCTGAACCTTACATTTAAGTGTTTGTTCTGCTTAGACCCTTATACCACGCTTATGTGTTGCATCTTTGGTGTGTTTGGTCATCTGCCATTTTAAAGCTACCGGTGTAAGAAAATTCGGAAAGTAATGTTTTTCTCCATTTTCCCTTACAAATCCAGACACTTACAAATGTGCATCAGATCAAATTCCAATAATGTTAAAAGAATGTAAGCAAATGCTGACCCCAAATTGCTGGTGTGCTTCATTTCACATAAATGACTACAGATTCCATGGCTGTTTTGGTAATTGGTCCAGAAGTCTCTAAGTTGTGCTTATGAGAATGGTAAAAGGCTTTGTATATATTGTCAGACTATGGGTCAGCCAGAGTTTGAATTAACATATTTTCATTTTTTTGAGGTTAATAGACATCTTTTAATGAAACATTGCTACAATACTGGGGCAAACCATTTACTTCTCAGTCTGTAATGTGAATACAGTAGTGCATTATTTAATATTGAACTGGTCTTCCTGAATTAGGTGGTATTTTTATGTAAACTATGATTTTATTCTAAACAAAACGTAAGAAATTAAAGGTCCTGAAAGAAAACAAAAACAACTTGCCTAGTCAATTAAAAGTATTTCTTTCCCTCTCTCACTCTCTCACTGCCATCACTTTCAAGCACAGATCTGCATATTCAGTCATCATGTTTAGTTAGTAACATATCTGTAGTGGTTTCTAAAGATAAAAACAATCAAATAATTCCAAAAATCATTTTCATCTGCTATTTAATTACTAGCTCTTTGCCTATTTTATACAAACAACTTTATTTCATTTACAAAGTAAACCCATTCTTATCAGATCTCCAACTCTGAATCAGATGTAAAGATCAAATACCACTTGTGCCCTTTTTTGTTTACTGAAATGTTTAAAAAATACTAATATTCTGGAAGAATGGGTTGTTTTTCCTACCCAGTAAAAATGAATGAAACTTCATTCATTTTTGCCCAGATATAATTGCATGGGGTATTATAAGGCCTACACTTAGCCGCATAGGATTGTGGCAGCTAAGCACGAGTAAATACACCCAAATGGAATTCATAAAAGGGCAATAAGAATTAACAGCCTGTTATACAGGGCAGGTGATTTCCACTTAGCACCACCTACAGGTTTAATGTACTAGTCAAACCAGAAATTGTGCAGCTATTTCCCAATACTGAACCACACTTGGCTGCATTCCCATGATGCCACTGCAAGTTTCCTCCACACTGCATGGCACACACCATTATATAGTTGCTACATCTGTTTTACACTCCTACATGAAGTAACACCTAGAATATTATTCAGTTATTGTTATATAATTATGAAATACAATCCAGGGCCTCTGGTCCATATTTTCATCAATCTGTCACAGGCTATGATTGAGAGTAGGTAGAAGGGGGAGGAGTTATGCTCCTTTTACTAGATTCCTTGTTTATTTGTGGCTACTGGCCCCACATAAGCATCATTCCTTCATTGGGTTCAAATTGGTGATCAGGTGGCAGTTGATATCTGAGTGTTTGTGTCATAAGTGAAAGAGTCATATTGTCGGAGGTGTGAGTAAGAGAAGTTATTGTAAGCATCTTCTGTTATCCTGCCCACAGCTGTTGGCACAAGAAAATCATGTCATGCAATGATGAATATGTTCTTATTTTATTTGGATTTTTTGGTGACTCCCATATGTTAAGAGGGCTCAAACTTGGAGTGATTGGACAGGGTAAAGTTTTAGTTGGCTGAATCATCTATAAAATTCTATAATATCAAGCACTGGAAAATTTTAAAGCAAGCCTCTGTGTATATAATAATGTTCTTTCTTGCTGTTGTTGCCAATAGTACCTTAATGACATGGTAATTAACCAAATGAGAGTGAGTAGGACTGAAGTACCATATGGGAGCAATGACTTAGCTTCTTTAGGAGTGCCTTCGCTGAAGGTTGGGTGTCGAGCTGGCACCTCGGCACCCATAAAAAATTCTACTGCCAATCATTAGTGGATCAGAGTTCCGCTGTGGCGACCCCTAACTGGGAAAAAATGAAAGAAGAACAAGTGTATATACGGGCCATTATGAATCTCTGCCAAGTGTACAGAAGTTTTAGAGTTTATTGACTTCTTTTCCAAATGGAGTCTGTCTGATCTCACAGTAAGATTATTCTGTTGTATTTTCAATCATTCATACAGGGGGGGTTATGTTATAGTTTTTACAAATGTTTCTGTTAATTATACGTATATGTGATTTTTTTTATCATCACTAATGCTGTGAGATGAGAAGCATGTACAGTTTGTTGGTTTTATGTCAAAATGTGTAAAGGTTCTTAAAAAAATTATGTACACCAGGCCATATTCCAGACTGCTCAGATGCCCATGCCCCCATCCTGACATCATCACAATGCTAGGGGCAGCAGCATGCTAAACATGGTAGGATATGCTAAGCCACCTTACAGCTAAGTGTAGCAAGCTGAACTCCCTCATTAATTATTCATGATGGCTGCAGTCATAGGGACCCTCTTTGAGAAGTTTAAGTTAAAGATAAACATTACAACCACACCTGCTGATCAGGTCTAGTGCTACATTTTTGAATCCCACTCATGATGATCATATTCCAAGCTAGTTTATTCAGCAACAAACTGCTGTGTTTTGGAAAATTAGCCCTTCACACACACACACACACACACACACACACACACACACACACACACACGCACACACACACACACACACACACACACACACACACACACACACACACACACACACACTTTGAAGTTAAATGATGCGTGCTGCAGGCATTATCTACATATCAAATGAATGTTACTTTTAATTGTCCTACTCATATTCTGGCGCATCTTGGCCCTAACAATTCACACACACACACACACACACACACACACACACACACACACACACACACACACACACACACACACACACACACACACACACACACACACTTTGGAAGATAAATGATGCATGCTGTAGGCATTAGCTAGATATCAAATGAATGTTACTTTTAATTGTCCTACTCATATTCTGGAGCATCTTGGTCCTTATAGATAATTTGAGGGGACCCATGTAAGGGATGCAGCATTTAGGAACTGCCTCTATCCATTAATGGCATGAGTACATTTTCTATTACCCATCCTTAGATCCAAGTTGCATTTGAATGTGGACAGGGATGAGCTTTGTTTTCCTTGAATGGATAGTCTGTTCTGGAACAGTGGTAGCCTCTGCAATATATATCCATCTCTCCACAACATTCAGTTTAGATACTTGTACTGAATATTTCTGATGCCATTTGACTTGCTGATCTTCAGTAGGTCCATCTGTACTAAGTCAGAGGATGCCTTGTTTGCCAAACATTTTACCTCTAAGCACTTTGTAGGATACTGAGTATAGTGATAATCTTTGAGGTGGTCCATGCAAGACCTATTGTTTAGTACTTGTATCCTTTTAGTAAGGTATCTCTGTGGGTATTCTAATTGTTACATGGGTCTGGACAGATACATGCCAAAGTGGGCATTATACAAAATGATTGACCTAATGAGGGCTTTATAAAGGGGACAATAACCTCTCTAGATCTAGTCAAAATCAATTTGTTTCTAAGCTGTGAAATATAGAAGGACTTTCTTATGACTCTGGGCACATGTTGCTCAAACATTAGGTCACTGTACACACAAGTTCCCAAATGCCAAACAAGTAGGTCAGTTCTCAGGGGGCATTGTCAATTTGGCAGTTCCCTGGAGTAGATGACTTCTCAAAGGATACAATTATGTATTTCTTAGAGTTTAGTTTCAGTTCATGAGTTTGGCACCAGTTATTGTTTGGGACAAACCCTCCTGCATGATTGCTAAGTCATTTGGGGATTCAATAACTGCTCCTAGCTTGCAGTCTTCTCACACTTAGTTGGCCAACTCTCTTTGGTATTTCCTTCTACTTTTGAGATGTATATGCCAAACAGAAAAAGTCTCAGCACCGAACCCTGGGGGACTCCATTGGTGACTGGTCTCTTCCCCTATTTTGATCTCCTGGATCCTGAGAGCAAGCATACATGTATGCATTCTTTGATTCACCTTCCTGATTGTATTAACGTGATTGTATTAAATTATATTCCTTGTGTAATACAGCACCACTTGTTAGAATGTGCTTTAAATTTGTAGTTTGGAACAGTCTTCTAGTAAGCAATGAAACAAAACGTATGAACCAATAATGACAAAACTACCCATTTCAGAAAATTTCAACCATAAAAGGCCACTCAAACTTCTGTCATTACAATCCACCAATATCAGTAAATATGCAAAATCTCTGCAGAAGTAAGTCATCTAAATAATTCCACATTAAAGGGATCTGTAACTAATGAAGAGGCTGCTGCTAGCAAACAACTTTATATTTCATTGTTTCATCTACAAATAAAGTGATTGTTGCCCTTGAAGAATAAATTGCCTATGCTGCATTAAAAAATAATAATGTAGTAATTTTGCAATGGGAAATGGATGGCAAACTGATAACAGAAACATAGTTACTAGGTAACTACTCCAAAGGAGGACAATGATAGGACTGCAGCATCCACTCCCTTTAAAGTACAACACTATACAGTATCAGTGATCCATATGTATACTGTGGGAGTAGAACCCACAGCCTTCTGCATCAAAAGCAGCTATACTATCTGTTGTGCTACTAACAATGCAAACAGCCTAAAATAAGTAGCACTAAACTTCTATTCCCCTGAAGCTCTCAGCTCCTTGTAAAATCCACTTGACACTCAACTAATCTCTCAACTTCGCAGCACAAAAAATCTGGAAAAAGTCAAAATTTATTTGGGGGGGGGGGGGCAAAGGCCCAAAACCAGGGGCACATTTTAAATATTGCTTGTATAATCTTAGAAAGTTACTAAAATAAAGTGTTTTGTGTTACTGTATGTTTCCTGAAACATAGGAAGACTGAGACTTAAAGGGCTATCATTATTTAGTGAATTCAGTTCTCACTGATTTGCCAGAAAACCACAAATTTTAACAGGAACAGACCAAAAGTATGAGACAAATATTCTGTGAAAATCTGGACAGTTGAGAGCTATGGAATCAACTCCCTGAATCACAAGTGGTGGTATGGGTAGAGAATTCAGGCACTTGTTTGAGCCTAACACTAACCACCAGGTATACCTAACTGGAGTATTTTATACACACACACACACACACACACACACACACACACACACACACACACAAAAGCAGCATAACTCCTGCAAATAAAAGAACAAAACTCTCCTTACCGGCATGACTCTGGCAGCACCAACAGAACAGCGGCAGCATAATAACACAGAGCAATAAGAGAACAAGAACAGCTAGTTTAGTTAGTTTAACTTCCGTGCACAAATTACATTTGCATGAAAACTCCACTTCACTCATTTCTTCCAACAGGTCTTGCAGCTGTAAAAGTGTGGGGGGGGGGCTCCCCCTCCCCCTGACTGTATGGTTCTGGCACCCATGTGCTTCCACACTTAGTGATAATGGCAGATAGTCTCTCTTTTTCTCTCTCTCTGTGCTCAATTTACTCAGTTCTCAGATCAAATACCAAACTAATCAGCTCAGTCACTGATATTTATAAACAATGCTTTCCATGTGTGGCCAGTCTGATCTCTATATACCTGATCAGAGTCTTATTTATCTACCTGCAGTATCAGCCTAATTACTTGTCTTAGCAGTCACTTAAAAAGCCCAGTAGCACCAGTCTGCTACATTGTCTATCTAGAGCTATCTCTCTCGCTCTCTCTTTCTCTCTTTCTCTCCCTCTCTCTCTCTATATATATATATATATATATATATATATATATATATCAAACATTTGAAAGCATTGAAAAATCACATCCACGGATTTCACTTTCTTACTTGCATCAGGTAATTTATGGCTGTGAAAAGCAGTCATGTATTATTGGATATTAGAATCCTTTCTTAAGGAGTTAAGTGCATGTTTGGTTGATTTCACAGATGGTCAAAAGGTGTGCAAGATTGCACAAATCACAGAGTAATATACACTTTCCCTGACACTGTGTAATCCCAGAGTTAGTATATATAATTTACAGGGGTATATGTGAGGTGCAGCTCCCCACATAGGGGGTATCTAAATCTATATATCTACATATATATATATATATATATATATATATATATGGGTTCATGTTAGAACGTCGACAACTTACTATATCGACAAGTAGCCCTGCACCACGAAATCAACGAAACCTCGAAGCATCGGCATTTCAAATAACCAACATCCACTTCACCGACAACGTGCTACACCAACATCACGTATTACAGGTAACGGGTATTAACATATGTGAGGTAGGGGATGTATTTATAAACATATGTCACTTAGTCTGACATTAGAAATACATCCCCTACTCAACACATGTTAATACCCGTTACCTGTCATACGCGATGTTGGTGTAGCGCGTTGTCGGTGAAGTGGATTGTCGGTGAAGTCGTGTCGATGACGTGGGTGTCAGTTATTTCAGATTTCAATGCTTCGAGGTTTCATTGATTTCGTGGTGCAGGGCTACTTGTTGATATAGTAAGTTGTCGACGTTCTAACATGAACCCATATATATATATATATATATATATATATATATATATATATATATATATATCAAGCCATGATTTAGTGGTCCATGGTTCATCAACAAAAAAGCATCAACTCCTGATCCAGTGACAGGTGGGAATGGGCTTTAACATGATTTCTGCATGGGGTGCAACTTCTGCGCTTCCCACTTCATGTCTGAAACAGGTCTGTAAATAACTTAATGTAAATTGATGAAAAACACACACATTAAACAGTCATTCACTCAACACAGGAAACACCAAATCATCAACACTCATAGCATCAAACTGCAACATATTTACAGTTACACGTAGATGCACACAAACACCCCCACACACACACACACACACACACACACACACACACACACACACACACACACACACACACACACACACACACACACATAAACAGTCACTCATTCACTAAACAGCAAGCTCCGCAAACAACAGCAGAACACAAATCCAATCACCAGTCACAAAAAATAAACAAGCACTACACAGAGTCACCACTGAAACACTACCATTCACACATATTCAGCCTAGGACCCTTTGAGACACACACACACACACACACACACACACACACACACACACACACACACACACACACACATGCAAATACAATATGCTTTTTTTATAGGGGCTCTGGCCCTTAAACACCCTTACTTGTAGATACTAATTCCACAGCTGTCCAACATCAACCAGAGAATCCAGTAACACTCTGCTGTTAAGATGATATGCATTGACTATAGCACACACACTGACTGACTGAAATTTCATAAACTTATTCAGAACCTGCCTGTCAATGAATCAATGTCTCAACCAAATCAGTTGCTGTCTTAGATAGATACATAGATAGGTAGATAGGTAGATAGATAGATAGATAGATAGATAGATAGATAGATAGATAGATAGATAGATAGATAAGATAGATAGATAGATAAACATAGATAGAGCTATCTATCCACCTATATATCAGTATATGTGCCAACCCTAAAATGACTCAATTGCTGTGTTAGTCAAAAGTTTTCCTGCTGTTGCATTTGGTGAACAGGAAAGCTGACCTTGTTTTGTGAGACTGACATAATTCTAGGGTTGGAGAATATGCCCTTTACCTGATATTGAGTGGTCTCTGAGGTGGTATATTTCATTACCAAGGGGATGTGGGGGGGGGCATTGTTTTTAACTTGCATGCTCTGAGTTTATGTACACTGGACAGTCAGTTTTTTCTTGTTGATGTTTTAATTAACTTTTGAGAAGCAGATAAACAGTTAGTACATAAGAATTCAAACAGCACATTCCTGTATACTGGCCTAGCTCTAATGATCCACAATTAATACTGCTACCCCATTACATGCTGCACTTTGTAGCAGTGTACCGACATTTGAGGTTTTATGATAGTATGTGCTACCTAGGTTTGAGGCAAGTAGTGGTGCCCTACTGTGCACTCTAACTTGAAGGTAACTGCTTCCTGCATTTTAAACCCCACCTGTAGGCTGCATAGTGGTGCTCTGTTGTGCACTGTACATATGATGCATAGTTGTGCTCTGTTGTGCACCCTACATATGATGTACAGTGGTGCTGTGTTGTGCACTCTACATATGATGCATAGTGGTGCTGTGCTGTGCACCCTACATATGATGCATAGTGGTGCTTTGTCATGCACCATGTGCATGATGCTATATATGATGCACAGTGGTGCTGTGTTGTGCACCCTAAGAAGGACGCATAGTGGTGCTGTGTTGTGCACCCTACATATGATGGATAGTGATGCTGCATTGTGCATCCTACATATGATGCATAGTGGTGCTGTGTTGGGCACCCTACATATGATGTATACTGGTGCTGTATTGTGCACTCTACATATGATGCATATTGGTGCTGTGCACTCTATGCATGATGTATAATGGTGCTGTGTTGTGCACTGTACATATGATGCATAGTGGTGCTGTGTTGTGTGCCCTTTATATAATGCATAGTGGTGCTGTGTTATGCACCCTACGTATGACACATAGTGGTGCTGTGTTGTGTACCTTACATATGATGCATAGTTGTGCTCTGTTGTGCACCTTATATATGATTCATAATGGTGCTCTGTTATGCACTCTACGCATGATGCATAGTGGTGCTGTGTTGTGCACCCTACATATGATATATAGTGATGATGTGTTGTGAACTCTACATATAATGCACAGTGAGTCTGTTTTGTGCACTCTATGTATGATGCATGGTGGTGCTGTGTTGTGCATCCAACATATGATGCATAGTGGTGCTGTGCTGTGCACCCAACATATTATGCATAGTGATGCTGTATTCTGCACCCTACTTGTGATGCATAGTGGTGCTGTGTTGTGCACCCTACTTGTGATGCACAGGCTTCTTTGTACCTAATGCTGAATTTAGCTGTAGAGAACACAGTGCTCAAATTCATCATGCTGGACTCTGATCTGAACTCTTATATTTTTAAACGTATGCTATAATGTTGCTCTAGTGTTGCTAAAGTATTATTTTACTCCTCCAAGCACCATATAAATTTATTTGTTGCTAAAGTATTATTTTACTTCTCCAAGCACCATATAAAGTTCTTCTTGTCTGCAGAGTGCACAAAATTACCATGCCCTGCCTCCATCAGTATATCTCCTGCATGTATTCCCTCATGTAGAGTTTGTAAAATGCTGAATGAACAGTGTGTACTGAATCGTTGGAAAATGTTTACTGCATAAAGACTGTTTGGACAAAGATGTACTTTCATCTGAAATTTAAAACATTACATTTCTTTAGAACAAATCAATGAATTTGCACATGAATAAATAAAATAATAGGGGTGATCGTGCAGGGCTATTTTCAAGAAATATATAGGAGTTATTCTAAAATTATACTTGTGATAAATATAACATCTATATGAAGCCTTGAAAAACCACGAATAGTATATTCTATAAATATGTGAGTAAACAGATGTAAAAACTCAATGTATTAAACTAGAAGTCTCAGTTTCAAGACACTTTTACTACTTAAATATTCATTGAGACCTAGTTGGGTGAGATGCTTTAAGCTTCACCAGCAAAACTAATTGTCTTTTCTGCAAAATGCTACATGAATCATCCCCATATTTTTGAGTCATCTGCATTTTGCATTTGTTTTTTATTCTGAGTGCTCAAGTTTTTCAGCTCAGTGACATACACACACAGTTTCTAGTTTCTGTCTTGCAGTGTATCTATATTTTGTGTTAGGATTTCAGTGCCTGTAGTGCTCTGAGCAAGACTGAGTGATATTTCTGAATTAAGGCTGTATTAGCAATATGTTGATATCACCACTCATCCCATGACCAGTACACAATGTGACTTATGACCCAAACTCCATGATATCACCACTCATCCCATGACCAGTACACAGTGTGACTTATGATGCAAACTCTGTGATATCACCACTCATCCCATGACCAGTACACAGTGTGACATATGACCCAAACTCTGTGATATCGCCACTCATCCCATGACCAGTACACAGTGTGACTTATGACCCAAACTCCATGATATCACCACTCATCCCATGAGCAGTACACAGTGTGACTTATGACCCAAACTCTGTGATATCACCACTCATCCCATGACCAGTACACGGTGTGACTTATAACCCAAACTTTGTGATATCACCACTCATCCTATGACCAGGACACAGTGTGACTTATGACCCAAACTCTGTGATATCACCAATCACCCCATAACCAATACACAATGTGAATTCTTCTTCTTTCAGCTTTTCCTGGTTAGGGGTCGCCACAGTGGATCACCTGTCCACTCATGATTGGTAGTGGAGTTTTACGGTGTCGAGTTGCCAGCTTGGCACCCAACCTTCCACAGAAGGCACAGACACGTGCACACACTCACACCTAGGGCCAATTTAGAGATTTCAATCCATCTACAGCATGTCTTTGGGATGTGGGAGGGAACCAGAGCACCTGGAGGAAACCCACGTGACCACAGGGAGGACATGCAGACTCTGCACAGAAGGTACCCCAGCTGAGGATCAAACCAGAGAACCTCTTGCTGTGAGGCGACAATGCTAATCACTGCACCATCGTGGCCGCCCTCAACACACAACACACAATGTGAATAATGACCCAAATTCCATGATGTCACCACTCGCTCCATGTCCAACACAGTGTGACTAATGACCCAAACTCTATCCCTTTCTCATCACCAAAGCACTAGCTACATAAGAAACACTCATGCCAATCACTGGGATTCATCCTACATCTCCTTCATATAGAGGCATCATGGTTCTTATGATCTTATCTAGAAATCCTGTAACTGAGGTTATCTTAAGATATTTAAAATCTATTCAAAAATTCATTCAGAAATACTGATAACTAGTGGTTCTCAGGTAAGTATACCACTAAAAGTCCAACACATTTGCAATGTCCTTTCCCCAACACACTATAAAAACAATCTAGGTTTTTAGTCAAAAATAAACTTTTTCCTCACAAAAAGTTCACAGAACTGCCACACACATGTTTATAATAAATGACCTTTCACTTTCCCTTTGTTTCAGAAGCACTAACACACAATTCTTGTCAAATAAACACACATTTTCCACAGAAAATTACTTTTTTAAAGGAAGGCTTTCATCAATGGGGACGTATGTGCCCAGCTTGAAGATCACAGCCAACTGACAGGAACAATGGCAGTCACCAATTAGAAATACTTATTCAGCAGCAAAGAAGCTCTGAATATTTTACATGGTGTGCCCGTGTGCTTCTGGTAGGTTGAGCATATGCAAGACACCCAAAGTTTTGAAAATCTTGCTAATGCAGGAGGGAGTAATTCTATATAGTTCAGGCTACTGCAATAGTGATACATTATGAACATCTGGAAAATACAGTATTTCAGTTGTTCCAATACAAAGTACATTTGCTGCATGCAACAATATGCTTAACTATGGTATAACATTTTTAGAAACTCACCTAGCTGAGCATATGAATGGAAGGACATGCATTTGCACAGATTTTTACAGGATTAAGGCATTTAATATGTCATCAGTGATTTGCTTTCCCTGGGTTGACATATTATCCTTACTTATGAATTAAAATTACTTTGGACAGTAAACTGTATAAAGACATTGATTTATTGGAAATTAAAATGCAGCTTCACAAATTTCATGTGCAATTTACGCCTGAAAACATTATGTAGCAGCGACGTAAAATATGATTCAGGTACTGTATTTTAAAATGATAATATTGTGCACACACGCACACACACACACACACACACACACACACATACACACACATGCATACACACACGCACACACACACATATTCACACATGCACCACACACATATATACAAACACACACACACACACACACACACACACACACACACACACACACACACTGCACACACTGCACACACTGTCACTGCAGCTCCCACTTTGTGTCCTACCATGATTAATGGTGACTAGCTGGCAGCAGCAGTAAGAGACCTTAGGCGGCAGGCTTGTGCTTGCCATATGACTGCACAGGTAAAGGGGTCTATATTAGCAAATCGAAAAACCCTTTAAGCGAATACCTAAACGTCGACACCTATAACGTAAACCGCAAAAATCTCGAATGCACTAAACAGCAAAAAATAAAATAATGAACTGTCATAGTCGGCCAACCCCACCACCCACTACATACTACCTACCCAAACAAAATAAATAAACCACATACATACACTAACCAAACCCTACTTCTAACCTAAAGTAAAGCACCAAAACCCTACTTCTAACCCTACACTAAACCCACATACACAACTAACTATGCACTATCCTTAACCCCTCCCTAACCCTAAGGTCCGTAACTACTGCACACGTCCCCTACAGACATACACCCAAAAAAATAAATAATACACATACATACAGTTAACAAAACCCTACTTCTAACACTACACTAAATCTTACATACATTACCTATCTATTAACTTACCTTAACCCACATCCTAACCCTAAAGTCCTATCTAGCGCACACTTACCTTACGGAGCTATACCGCAGACGGGCCAACCATTGCACTTCGACATTTCAATTTTTGCTGTTTTGGACATTTGGCGTTTCCGTATTTCATGCAATACGTGTTGCTCTTTTCGTATTTGTGATTACGGTCTTTTGCTCTGGTAATAGGAACCCCAGGTAAAGAGGTGGCAACTAGTCCAGAACTATGGACCATGACATTCAGTTTAGTGTTTCCTTTCTTGTATAAAAACACATAGAATGTATTTGATGCACGCAGTGATATCTGTAGACTATTCTGTGTAGTGCATGTTATACTGTCACCATTCATCAGACTTTCCTTCTTACCTTTAAATAATATTTTTTTTTTTTATTTCTGAACAGATATTCATATTATTATTTGTAAAAGGCATGCCTGAGTGCTCACTGATTCCTGTTCAGTCATCTTGTAAGGCATCATATAAGGAATAATCACATTTTTAACTGTTTTGTATAATACCTTCTGCAGAGGTGGTGTAACTAAGTATGCATGTATTGAATGTCCTGAAGTGGTACAAATAGTAAAAATTGTTACTTCAGTAATTAGCATGAGTTCATACCTTGCAATGAATGAAATATATGAGGTTTTTATATTATACAATGTTCCACAATTTGAACTACAATGCCTGTTCAGATACTGCATATCAGATTATTTCATTTTGCCACATACAATAATTTGTGGGCCTACAGACAGAAATATAATTTTATGTGCAGAGGTGAGGGTGAAGTGGCAGCAATGTTTGTTTACATGTTAGGATACTCATTTTTATCTTTAATTTTCTTATTAGTTTTCCCCCGATTACTTGTGTATTACTACTTTTAAGTAGTAGGTAACTACCAGCTGAAACAATGGTAATGCATAAAGCATTAATGATGTTAATGATTGTAATCTTATCTTACAGCATGCATCTTTCTTTTTTTACAATTTTCTTTCTACATTTCTTTAAGGTTTTAAGCAGTACCATTGCAGGAATGAAATGTATATATTGGAAAAATATCCTATTATAGTCCCTTCCCTCCTTTTTTACTTTATTTAATAACTTATTCAAATTTGAGTTAAACATTGACGTGTATATGAAGGTCAAATTTTAGGTAATAGAATCTTGCACTTGAACCATAGTAGGTCAAGGTTGAATGTGTCACACACATCTCCTAAAGATAGGCTAGGTGATAGCCCAAGTGATTTTGAGGAAGGGCTTTCATGAGAGCTGGATGGTGAGTTAGTCTGATGTGACCTACTTGATGCAGGTGATCCTGCAGATACTGATCTGGCAGTTGTGATTGTGCAGGACCCTGACCTAGATCTCAAATGAGAGGTTCTGCTAGATGTAGATGAATGCTGAAGTGGCCTTCATGAAATCTGTTGTGTCCTTCCACCACTAATTACAGTACTTTCTTGATAAGCACTTGCAGTCTCAGGTGATCTGCCCCATGTATCTGGACAGCATCCCATCCTCTTCCCCTGATCAGCCCCATGTGTCTTGACAGCATCCCATCCTCTTCCCCTTCCAAGACTGACTCCTACTTGAGTCTGGTAAGTCCTAACTAGTGTAAGAATGGAGATAATTATGGATGCTTGTCATGCTACCATACTATGCATCATTGAGCTTATGGCATTATCTCTCCTTTGTGCACTTCCATTTATTGCTGGAAATACTTATGTGTACCCTGGAGAAAACAATGACCATTTCCAGCTGACTCTCTGTGGCAGTGCTCTGAGCCCTAACAATGTCATGACACGTTTGCTGTTGAGCAGCCAATTCTTTACATGTTTCCTGCACTGGCTGTGGCAAATTCCTGTGCCTCATTCCCCTTTGTAAAGGTGTCACTGTGGACACTGTTACCTCTGAATTTTTGCCATCATCCTGAAAGTGTTTGTCTGGTTTTGGACATATTAGTATAGAGGTGCCTGGGTTTTCTTCTTATACAAGTGTGAGGGTAATGTCAGCATCTGCTTGAGTTTCTGATGCATTGTCACTTCCTGTAGAATTACTAACATGTTGTGGGGTGTGAGATCCTGCCATTAAACATGGGCACTGCATGCCCCTTTCCTCAGGCTGCCTCATAAATATAACTATGTTATTATCATGATTTTCAACAGCCATTCTGCTGCTAACATCCTCCAAATTTATTGGTATAGTGGAACTGTTTGTTTCTGATGCTGACCCTTTGAATTATATGAAAAAATTACTAATAATGAAATAGCATACATTACTTTATGCTGAATATGTACATGTGAGGGGCACTTCCCATACACACACTGTCTTCATTATCATTCTGTGCAGATGTGGAAGGTTCACCTCTTAATAGTAATTGTTGTGAGCTTAATGTAATCATTCCTTGTCAGTATTCATTTTTCTATATAAATATATGTTACTGTGTATAAACCAACATTCCTGAGCAGAGGTATGCCGCTACTGGAGATCTTGGTAATAGCCAGTGTCCACACCACCAGTCCCATCATCTCCTGTGTCACAGTCATCCCCATGAATGAAGAAGAGGTATTACTTATCTGGTGTTAAACAGATAGGTGCTGGAAGCCCCTCAGTACTGGTGTGGGAAATTGCATTCTGTCTCTCCTTGATTTGAACATATACTACAATATAATTTGCCCTCTTCTTTCACTGTATTAATGTATGGTTCCTTCCATGACTGTGTTAATGCCCATAAAAACTTAATTTCGCTCATTTGAGTCCCCTTTTCCCAAAAAAGATGTTTGCCATATATTCTAAAGACTGCCATGTGGATGCAGTTTTCTTCATGGCTGAAGTTGCCCTTTCTCTGCCTTGACTTCTGGTTTTACTTCATTACTGTACATAAAACATATGCCAGAGCAAAACACAAAAAACATTTGATGAAATCATCAGTCCAGCAACACAATGAAAGCATGCTTGCCATCCTCAGGAAAAAGTTAAGTGACACAAACCCCATAATTATATAGACACGCAGAATCTCAGTCCAGCCAAGTAAAGCTGTACTGAAGTAATGTTTGCGCCATCATGAATACAATCATGAGGAAAAGATATAAAATATGAGGGAAAAATCTGGATGCTCTATGAAAATCTGGACAGTTGAGAGGTTTGAGTAAATGACTCCAAAATAAGTTATTTTCTCAGTGATCACTAATCATTTCCACTGCTGTTGTAATGATTTTCCATTTATAAATGGCAGCTTTACAGTATTCACTTAAGCCATTGTAATATGCCCATCATATCATTAAAATAAATATTTCTTTGAGTTAACTAAATACTTTTACATAATTTTGAACTGTTTCTTATTACTTTGCAATATTTATTTATTTATTTGCATTTGTTTACCAGGACTGGGCCTAGTTGTGTCCATTTTCAGAGGAGGCCAGGGAGAAAAGCTCCACCTGGATTAAACAATACACAGATGAGATAACAAATACAGAGAATTTACAGTCAAAATACATAAATAGTGTGAGCACAACAGTACAGAGTATTACATGTAGAATATGCGTGTACATTGAATGGTATTATTAACTGTATTAATGAGGCTTCTACAAATAGAATATCAGTTATTTCTATTATTTTTGCTTACTTTAGAAATCAGTGGTTTTCGTAAGCCACCTAAGTCTAGTAATCACAAGTTAATATAGTGGTTTTAAACTTAGTCACATAAATTCAGGGTCATTTACACATTTGAATGCAAATTAGGCCCTTTTATGTTTATCTCTGAATAGCAGTAATAAGCCAACATGTACAGCAATTTATCAACATAAATAGGTCTTGGCTACTCATGAACATGGTCTCGGGTTCATGTAACAAGCTGGGGACAGAGGTGGAGTCTGCAGCAGTCCCCAGCAATCACTAGAAAGCCTTGGGAATTTATGAGTAACCTCAGTTATTCTCTAACATGACCATGTTTACAAAAGACAAAATGGAATCATATGTATGTGAGTTTGCACAACTATAAAGTATAACTCCTGCCCATATAACATCATTTGGCACATCTTATCACCTCAATAAACTCAACATTTACTAAAAGCTGGTAGTCACACACAAAGGAATATTTATTTCTGCAAAAAGCAGCCCCCCCCCAAAAAAAATGAGCACCACTACTATACCGCATGAGGAATGTCTCAATGACATTTAAGTGCAATACTCCAAAGAGGTAGCAAAAGCAAGGCACAACAGCATCAACTGTTAGATAAAAGAAACCAGATGATTTCATTAATGATTTTTTATCCTCAAGATAAATGAAATATGAATGTATTCCTTTAAAACACAACAAGTAGATGACAAAGCAGTTTTGGTCCAACCAAGCTTGCCAATAATAACAGTACCTGATGCAATGCCTCTGCTGGTTAACTGGGTTTGATTAAGAGGATGTCGCACTGCAGAGGGAGTGGTTCTAAACCTGTGAATGACAGCCCTGCTCATACTTTCTTCATTTTGGTACTGGCACGTCAAATTATGGTGGCACTTGTGAAAGCATGAGTCTGCACAGCGAGCTGGTCTGACAAAAAGTCCAAAATGATGTTGTATCTTCTGAGTGATTTGTACCTGTATAAGATCCAGGCAGGGCTAACCTTGGACAAATTAGACCTATTTAGTCCAATATAGTCCCACTCCCACAGGGGCTCAGACTGGGCTGTGGCAGGACCATTATGTGCTATGCGACCAACAAGACTTTCTAAAGAGACATTATAGCAAGGCATTTTCCTACCTGTAGTCTTACTTTTGCAGTAGTTAGGTGTCTGGTCAGTGATGCAGACTATAATTCCTCTCAGTCATTGCCCTAGTGGCTAGTATAATATTATTAATGCTGCAGTTTTGTGACATTGATTTGATTTGGCTTAACTATTTGGTTTTGTATATGACTCCAGTTACTGTTGTAGAAGATAGTAAGACCATATTTAATACAAAGACTGAATTTTCTTTTGCTTCTATTGCTGACATGGGGTATACTACTGATTCTTAATGAATAGAATTATAAAAATTAACTGTGGGCTAGCCAGCCTCAGGCAGTATGAAAACAGCCACTAGTAAGCACATGGGAAAAAAAATGGACAGGTACTATGATGTGAGGCAACTTCTAATCACCATGACTTACGACAGAATGTTACCAGATCCATGGTATTGAAGAGAACACTTGCTGTAGTTGTAGCTAGGAGTAAAGTAATGCAAGACAAATGAAACACATGTGTGTGTGTTGACTGGAGAGAGGCAGAGGTGGACTGAAAAGTTATTCAACTTGGCTAAAACAGGGAAGCAGTAACTGAAACAGTTTGACTCATTAAGGTACGTCAAGGATACCACAGTTTCAGAATCCCATACAAAATGAGAGGGGGCAGACAAAGGGAAACTTAAAGGTAGAAAATGTCCGTGCTGGGTTGGCAAGGGGGGTTTCGGGGAGAAGTGTGTTGCAGAATGCTGGACAGCTTGCGTGAGTTTTGTGCACCCTCTTTACATCTATTTGGGTTTCCTTAAGGCACTCTCATTTCCTCCCATCTATCAAAACATGCTGCTTAGTAGCTACCATGAAGTTCCTCTGCATGTAATCTTTACAGTTGCCCTTGTGGTCTAGGCTAAGGTTGGGAATGATCTGTAAACATTAATCTACTTACCTGGTTTAGCCATAAATAAGTAAATAAAAATACATTTTCAGAAATAGTTATAAGTATGCTGTAAGTATGGAGGTGTGTGAGTAATGCCATTTATAAGGATAGACCTATGATGATGATGATGATGATAATGATGATGATGATGATGATCATCATCATCATCATTGTTAATCATTCTGAGGATGTACAACAGTTTTATTACTGTACAAATGTATGACAATTAACTGGGCAAGGGACTTCAACAGTTCAGAGTATGTGCAGGAGGTGATTGTAAACCTAAGAAAGAAGAAAGGGGTACCATAATATCAACATGTATAAATGAGTTTAGAAAACATCCACATTATTTTAGCCTTCCAACTACTCACAACCATCAAGCACATTTTCACTCAATGAATTGTAAGGATATCTTAGCATCATGCATACTGGGCTTGGACACAACAGCTGAGGACTGTGATGAGTTTGAAGATTTTGCCAGAAGTTACACTTTGATTGAGCTTACTTTAGAGTAGCATGGTTTACTTAGTGTTGTGTTTTTTAACAGAATAAAAGATAATGGATAAAGGTATTGTTTTGTTTTTAATATACTACAATAACATGCATTCCTGATACATAATGTAAGATAATCTTAGTTTCAGGAGGCCAAAGAGTGAAACAGGGTTGGGATAGGGGTGGGAAGATGCATGGGTGATCAGCTGGGGATCCCACCAAAATTGTCCAAATTCAGCCCTACAATTGCTTAGGCCAGCCCCGGATCCAGGCATGTGTTAGAGGGTCTGACTGGAAAAAAATCAACATCTGGAGGACTTGGGGGAGGACCTGTCATCTCTGACAGGGATCATCTTGTCTAACCCCCAGTGTAGATACAGGTACAAAGACCTATAGAACTGTAGGTCTAACCAGATGCCTGAATGGTTTGATCAGGTAGTAGTGAGAAGGCCAGAGTTCTATAGTAACTATTATTTTTTCATTTTTTTTGGTCATACTAAGCATAGATTTAAAAAATAAACTGTAATAAGGTTACATAAATATGTGCAACTGCAAATAAGTGTCTATAATGTTGTTATAATGCAAAAAAAAGCAAAAATCTATATCTACACAGAACTGCATCTGAATACAAATATATAGAATGCTTATATGATAACATAAATGTCTGTATAAATACATATGTAAGTAAGCAAAAAATATATGTATGTCTACATTTATATGTCTGTAAACCACAGTTATACATGTGCACGAGTACACTTACAACTATTTTTTCATGTATTTAAATAAATAAATACATGTATTTATATACAAGCCAAAAATATTTGGATTATCACAGTATTATATTTACAGCACGTAGTACCTTAGTAGTTGAAGTATACACAGGCAGTATTTGTAAAGAAATAATTGTTTATGTGGGCCAGAAAATACTTACTAGTATAATAATTGTATAAGATGGTCATTTCTTCCACAACATTAACTGCACTTACAAGATGGCTGATCTCAGTCAGGCACCACACTCTAGTTAGAGTGGAGGTTGTGGGAGGGGGGGTAGAGGTTACAGTGTGAAGTGAATGACTAGTGCATAGTTAAGTGAGAAATGACCAGTTGTATTACCTCTGTATACATTTTAAACCATCCCCTTATATGGTTGCAGTTATTAAGCAGAAAATTATCAAAGCACAGATTATTGTTGTGAAGTATATATATTGCATCCATCAGAAACAATAAATATGTTTTGTTTAATGTGCTGTTTGTTCTGTGTGTAATGAATTTTATGTAGGTATGTCCACACGACCACTTAGTAAAAGAATTAAAGAGCACTATTATTGTATTAGAACTAAGAATATCAACAATGCCCTATTTAAAATTCCATTACATGTAGTGGCTTTAAAACATTTCTGTTTTCTGTTTTGGAACATATAGTTAGAAATATAAGGGGGGTCCTATAAGGACCAACTGGAACAAAGAGAAACTATGTGGCATCTCAGGTTAGGGGCTGACAAAAACCTGGTATTACTGACTCAGTAAATATTAGATGTTTTCTAAAGAACAGAATACTGAAGATCTTAAAATGAACTGTCTATGTTATGTTACTAGATGTGTGTCTTTAAATGACTGTATTCCTTTTGCTTGTGCACTTTAAGTAATTGATTGTTTTATTAGGTAATTATTTTGATTTGATATATAAGAGGATGCTGCTGTGTGCATTTTATTTCATTCTGAAGAAGTCTTTTGGGACGAAAGTGATATTAAACTGTGTCTTTCACTAGTTGCTGGTGGTTTCCTTCATTGTAGAGACCCACTCTCCTCTGACCCCTCTCAGGGTTTTGTATTTTAATACAAGGCAAATATGCAATAAGAGTTTCATTGTCCCTGACTTGTCACGTGATGTAGACCTTGCTTTTATAACTGAGACATGACTGGATGAGAGTATTGGCTTTCATTGAGGTACATCCTTTTCATCTTTTGACTCAGTTATACATTATCCTAGGAAGGGATCAGGGGCGGGTGGTGGAATTTAGTAATAATAAACTTAGGTTATCCAGAGTGGACACAAAAGATACTTCTTCTTCTTCTTTCGGCTTTTCCTGGTTAGGGGGTCACCACAGCAGATCACCTGTCTGCTCATGATTGGCAGTGGAGTTTTACGGTGTTGAGTTGCCAGCCCGGTGCCCAACCTTCCACAGAAGGCACACACATGCACACACTCATGCCTAGGGCCAATTTAAAGTGACCAATCCACCTACAGCATGTCTTTGGGATGTGGGAGGAAACTAGAGCACCCAGAGGAAACCCACGTGACCACAGGGAGGACATGCAGACTCCACAGAGAAGGCACCCCAGCTGAGAATTGAACCAGAGAACCTCTTGCTGTAAGGCGGCAGTGTTAACTGCTGCACCACTGCAGCCACCCAGACACAAGAGATACTGATTCCTTTAAATGTGTTCTTGTTGCAGGAGCAAACTGCAGGTTTTGCCTTGTCTGCCATCCACCAGGTAGTATGAGGACACTCCTCCTGGTGTTTACTGACTCACTCTTACATCATCAACACATTGTGGTGCTAGCTGACTTCAGTATCTGGGCAGATGATGAGGTAGTGTCTCCTGTTTATGAATTGAACTGTATTATGAAAGGTTTGGGGTTTGCTCAGGTAGTTACCTCTGCAACACTAAAAACTGGAAGTACAATGGATTTTATTTTCCTGTTGGACCTAGCAGCCATGGCTCTGGTGATGGAACCAGTGTCATGCTCTATTTCCTGGTCCACTATGGTTTTAAAGTTACCTAGCTATATTCCCCTAATCTTGAAACAAAGGTAGTTCATAACATCAACCACATTTCTGCTGATGTTTTTTCAAGCTCAGTCCCCCAGTTCTTTCAGGAGGGTGGTGCTGACTTAGTGGGTTTTGTTGTTGAGAATTATAATAAATCTTTATCTGAGACTTTGGATCCCATGGCCTCAGGTCATGTCTGCCCTGTTCCTACCAAGAGGCGTGAACCTTGCTTTGATACTTCTCTTTGTTCAATGCCTACAGCTGTATACAGGTTGGATAGTTGCTGTTAATGGGTGGGCTGTTGGAGTGATGAGAGTGAGCTTGGTCAGCATTATTCTACCTATCAACCAGAGATCTCTCATAAGACATCAGAGTTCCTGTTGAGGGAGATCTTTTCAGTGGTTAATCAATCAGCAGTGCTTTCCTGGGTAGTGGAGATATTGTGTAGACTGGTCTGTCTATCACCTGGAAGAGCTTTGTCAACCTCAGCACATGAGTCTATTGCTTGATTCTTTACTGTAAAGACTGCTTTCATTAGGTCCGCCTTTCTCTCAGTTGACCCCAAGGGTGGCATAGTGTGTCCTCCTGTTTTTTTATCTATGTTTTGGTTGGTGTTTGATAGTCTCAGTTTTGATAAGTTCTCTAATATGTCCTTTGGTTTGTAATTAATAGCACGTGGGACGACTCCTTGTCCTTCTAAGCTGGTCACCTCCAGTTTTGAAGTACTTGGTCTAGTGATTTATCAGATCTTGGTTCCCTCTTTGAGTGATGGGGATTTTCCTTCAGCCTTGAAGGTGGCATTGATGATCCTAACTCTCAGGAAACCATCTTTAGACTAGTATATGGTTGTATGATGTACATATGCCTTAGACAGACATGTTAGTGATTTGAGCTTAATACACACCTACATTGGTGATTATGACCTTGTTTGACATTTTCCAATAAAGCTGTTTACAAAAAAATAAAAATAAAAAAGACGTGTTTAGACCCAAACAATTTCAGTAATTATGTCCCTATCTCTAACCTTCCATTTATTGGGAAGATTATTGAGAAAACTGTTGATAAGCAGCTAGAGACTTCAATCAAAGTTAGTCAACTCGTGGATCCTTTCCAATCAGGATTTTATTCCCATCATAGTACAGAAACAGTTCTTATAAGAGTTGTTAATGATTTCCTGATGGCAAGAGACTAGTGGCACTAAACAGTGTTTGCCCCCCCTGAATATGACACAGTGAAGCATGGTATCTTAATAGAATGATTTTGATCTTGCTGAGGGATCTCCACTACAATTTTGGACTGCTTCACCTCCTACCTGTCTAACTATTCGCTAAAAGTCTGTTCAGGACTCAAGCCTTTATTCAGCTCTAATCTCGATTGCAGAAACCTGTGTGGTTCTATTTTGGGCCCTTTGTTATTGATTGTGTACACGCTTTGGGAGTTACTAATGGAACAGGGTCTAGCATGCCATATTTCAAGAGACAATACTGAGATCTCTTTTTCTTTTCCACCAGAAGATAATGGATTGTGTCTTTTCTCTGGCTGATAATCCTGATGTCCTTCACACTTGGCTTACTAATAATCAAATAAAATGGAACACCAATAAGACTGAGGCCTTCACTGTTCATGTAACTCTAAGAGACTCTTCTGTCATACATTTGACTAATTACATTATATATGGCAGTGATAAGTTGGAATGCATTAGTAAAGTGAGGAATCTTGGCATTGTTTTTGAATTGTAGCTTATACTTCAGGACTATGTGTCAACTGTAGTAAAATCATATTCTTTCCATCTAAGAAATATCTCCAGGATTAAGCACCTAATTCCACAAACTGATATGTCAATTGTTGTCCATGCCCTGATCTCCTCTTGACTGGATTACTGCAATGCCCTATACCTGAGACTGATGAATACTGAACTTGACCAGTTACAGTTGGTGCAGAATTCTGCAGCCAGGTTACTGACTGATACATTTTGTTATCAACACATCATGCCTGTTTTATTTGGCTTACACCAACTTCCTGTCTAAAATAAGATCATCTTCATAATTCTGGTATTAGTGCATCTGTCCAGTTAAGACCCAGGTTCCTGTTATCTGAATGAGGTTATCATGCCCTATTGCCTTGTATAGGTTTTGCATTCAGCATTCAAGGGGCTACTAGTTACCATGGGTCAGCTTTGTGAATTTGAGTTCCTATCCCTCCACTATCAGGCCCCATAAATGTGGAACTCATTATCTTGGTGGTTTTGTGAATGTTCCTCCTTAGGTAGTTTTAGACATACTTTAAAGACGTACTTTGATGAATTAGCATGTAACAGAGTAGAATGAATTTTATGTTGTTATTTATCAAGTCTTGTCTACTAATTTTTTTCATTTCATTTAATTGTTTTCATTGTAATTGTGTTTTGTTAAAAAGTGACTTCATAAATTTGAACTTGTTGGAGGAGAGATTTGATGTTATTTCAGGAATCTGAACTGTAGATGATAGTATCATCTGCATACATGAGCAAAGGTATTGGTGAGTTGGAGGCAGGAAATATGTTGATATATATATATGTGTGTGTGTGTGTGTATGTATGTGTGTGTGTGTGTGTGTGTGTGTGTGTGTGTGTGTGTGTGTGCGTGCGTGCGTGCGTGTGTGTGTGTGTGTGTGTGTGTGTGTTTGTGTAAAATAGAAGTGGGAGAGAACTGAGCCTTGGGCTACACCTCTGAGATGTGGGGAGGGGGGACTTAGATGAGTGGCTGAAACCTGATTTGACTTTGAAAGTTCTGTCAGAAAAGTAGTTGAAGAACCATAAGGTGGAATTGTCACTGATTTCATGATTGAGTAGGACTTTCCTGAAGACAAATTTGACAAATTATAAAATATTTAACATACATCAAGCAAACTGAAAATGAAGTATCTCATAAATGCAATGACATTTTCAAAGAAAAACATTTAAGAATGCAACATTTAGGTGGGAGCATGACATAATGGTTAAGGTGTTTACTTTAAAGACACAAGGTGCAGGGTTTGATTCTCACATGAGGTAACTGACTAGGGCTCAAAAGGGCAGTTAGCCTAGTACTAATCTATGAACCTATTTTCCTAAAGTATCATTCAATTTGATTGACCTCACACAGCACCCTTTCATTAAAGTGAAATTTCTTAAACTCATGAATTCAATTGATCATGTGTAGAATATGTGGCAAATACCTAGAGAGGGAAAGGTAACAGAATGGGAAGACGCCAAGAATTTATTTGGACTACAGATTAGAGATTACCTTCCCTATCAAGGACTGATATCAGAGTATAGGTAAAGAGAAAGAAACAGAGGGTCCTAAATGAAAGACCAGCACTGGTAGAGTTTTTAGTAGAATTTAGACCAGAAACAGCTGTTAAAAATGGAATAATTAGTAGAGCATATAAAATATTGCATGATATTTATAAGAATCAATCAGAGTAGTTTTGAAAAGATTGTGAAGAGAGATTGGATAAGCAAATCACAAAGAAAAAATGGGGGGATATATGTATGTCTCTCAGATATGCAACAAAATCTAGAAGATTTGGGACTTTTGCTTGGAAATGTTTGCATAGATATTTTTATACCCCAAGTAGACTCCTGAGAATTTTTCCTCAGGTAGAAGCAAATGTTGGAGGTGTGGTGGGGAAGAATGAGATAATCAAGAATATATTTGCTGGGAGTTTAATCAATTGGTTACAGACTACACTGTCAGAAATGCTGGGTGAGCAAATGGATGTAACCAGGGAAATGATTTTTCTGAGCTATGATACAGAATCGGAATTGCCTGTATATAATAAGGCCTTGCTGAGTCTAATTATGGTAGCTGCCAAAAAAAAGCAATTACTAGAAAATGGAAATCAAAATCTAAACCAACTGTACTTTGCTAGCAAACGTAGTAACATAGACAAAACGACTGGAACTAGGATCTCTAGAAAAGGGTAGGTGCAAATTACACTGGAAAAAACGGGTATTGTGGGAACAATACATACAGGGGAGGAAAGAGGTTTAAAAGAAGGCAGGACTTGAATAAGCTATGTAATGTTTGACTGACAATGATTGGGTAGATTATAAGTGATGTATAATGTTTTCAATTAGAATTGTGTTACTAGGAATTATGATGCAAAATGCTGGCAGATGGGATTGTGTTAATGCGATTTGTTTTCATTTATATAAATGTATGATTGCCTCTGTCATAAGTGACAATTTAATAAAGATGTTTCTTGTTTAAAAAAATGTGTATAATAGGTATAACTTGACTAAGTTGCCATCCAAATTACTTTGGGTATGAATGACATTTGGTATATAATTTTTGTACCTTTGATCTGCAATGACTATTTGGTCATAATTGGCAGACCAAATGGAACTTGTGAACCTTTACATTTTTTAATTTTTTTTAACATAACCTGATGTTTTGCAACCTTGGTGTTAATTATAACATGGCTAAGATACAATGTATCTCCACCCACCTGGACTACTATAGGAAAAAAATGCCCTTTTAGAAAGTCTGTTTGGTTGGCTGAAGTTGAATAAATGGCATTCTGTGAAAGAGTGTGCAACAGAGACAGACATTTTCATTTCTTTAATTGTTTCAAAGTGGAGCCCTCAGGGTATAGGATGTGAGTAAGCGTCTTATTTCATATGTATATAGTACTTGCTTTATATATGTTGCACTTTTACTTAACAAATGGCACATCTACCTGCAGCTGAAAAGCTCAAGTAATCACAAAACTAATAAAAGGTATAAAGGTCTGTGTTCCAGTGTGTTTTCTGCTAATGGACCAACATGGCATTTCTTTAATTTTTTTCTTATACATTCATGGTAATTCACTGACCAGTTTGCCCATTGAATGCTGCTGTTCAGGCAGTGTGTGGAATTGCTGCAGTATGTGACATGCATTTAATGCAAAAATGCAGTTAAGGTTCTGCTTAGTGATATATTCACATAGTTTCAAGATCTATTCATGGCAGCTTTGCTTGCAATCCACTGTGTTCACAGGGTCACACACTACCTCCATTACTCTGTTCACTGTGAGGGTATACTTTACCTGCAGTTTGAGCAAAGCAGACCTGATACTGAAATTGAACTACGTTTCAACCCTTAGCTATCAGACGTTTGAAACACTAAAAATAAAATACTATTAGTAGAGGTTTAAACATGGTCTGTCATTTTCCACTTGGATTTTCATACATTACAAATCAGTGATAAGAATAAAAGCTGCGGTGGTGCAGCAGTAGCGTTGTTGCCTCACAGCAAGAGGATCTCCCATTCGATTCTCGGCTGGAGCACCTTCTGTGTGGAGTCTGCATGTCCTCCCCATGGTCAAGTGGTGTTCGAAAGACATGCATGAATGTGTGTGCCTTCGTTGAAGGTTGGGTGTCGGCCTGGCACCTCAGCACTGTAAAAATCTACTGCCAATCATTAGTGGACTGGAGTTCCGCTGTGGCAACCCCTAACCGAGAAAAGCCAGAAGAAGAACAACAACAAATCAATGATAAGAATGGTGCAAAGCAATTTAATACAGCAACCCACTGGCATAACTACCACATAATTTTAGAAGTTTATTAATCTTCACTGTTAGTCTTTAATGATCTGACAGCTCAAAATGCTAATACAAATATTTTTCTATTTCTGTGAATTTGTTTAATTTTCTTTTAAATGAGGTAGTATCATCAGGTGAAAGGACATCCAGAGGTGAATGATTTCACATCTAAAGCAGTCTCTGCAAAATAAACACATGCCTTTTCTTGATTTATGGACATTTACTTTTACCATTAAAGGGAAAGGGGAGTAGTAGATACAGCATTAACCCCGAGGAGCAATATGTTTGCATGTGACATTGTTTCTGGGGCACTAAATGCTTACTAGAATGAGGTACTTTAATAACACTACACAAATAACCATAAATTCTCAGATCTTTTTTGAGAGCTTAGGTATTTTCATTCCTTTTATTTATCTGGTAGAACATTTTCAGCAGTTTGTATGTGACATTTGCTTTTCATCAGTAAAATGATAACACCTACTAGTACTAGTTGTACCAGCCTGTTGGGAGGTATGTTAAATAGCATCTTTCCATACTTGGCACATTTAATTATATATTTCACAAAGTCTGATGAGTTGCATGATGAGATTTTTAATCAAGTAGAAAAAATAAAATTCAGATCTGAACATTCCAAATGATTTTTTCTGAAATAAGGAAGTAATGGTTCAAAAGCTAAAGGTGCATTGCTATTGTAATATGTGCATTTGACGTATGTATGTTCAAATATATTAAGCTACTATTGGGGAAAATAAATTGTATTTGATTATTTTATAAATGTTGCTAGTAAAATGAAAAGTAATTGTATTCATATCTCTTCTGAATTTAGCATTATATCCCTATGAAATTTGTAATAATCTGAGTACTTAAATAGCCATACATCCACCTATGTTTGTAAGGAAGCCAACATAAAACGACTAAAAAATGACTGAGGACCAAAACTTGTGGGATCCATGCCAAATAAATGTAGCTCCTTTGAAAAAATAAATCTCATTTTAATGTGTTTACTTACTTAGTTACCAATTTAAAATGAAAACTAAATTAGCCAGCACCCGGAAAAGTAAGAATTTGTTATTTAATTAATACAAAGAGTGAACACTTTTATCTTTCTAATCACAAAGGCTTCTTCAGATTAATGTCCCATTCCTGATCAAATTTTGTGACAAACGCATTCAGACCCCTTCTGTAAAAGTATCTGTGAAATGGATTCAAACCCTGCCTCACCTGAGCTCTTTTTTAAGGTTACTGTAATTACACCTTGTGCCACAGAGAAAGCTAGCCTTTTCCTCCCTCAGTACTATCCAGAATGCTGAATGTGCACAGCTGTCAGGCCCATTTTTGAGCTACAGAAGGTGGCCCAGATTAATTTTTTCACTTTGTTCCTTTAGCTATGAACCATGTTTGCATGCTGCTGAGTAGAGCCAGAGAACAAAAAGCATTATTATAAAAAAATTACCTTGTATTGCCAAGTAACACATTTTGATTGATATATGTAGCAAGGAACACAGCAGTCATACCACTAGAATGACACATTCATGGTTTTCACATCTGCTTCTCACATCACAAGTAGCATTTAGGTTACACATCAAGACTTCATGTAATGGCAATTGTTCTGAAAGGGGGCATACAGAGAATGACAGGAGGTCATTCATGACACATTACATACATACAGCTATTCATGACATAGAGATTTACAACAAGTCATGATGAATACGTGTGAGATTAATGTGGAGTTTTCTTCACCAGACCTGTGTTCAAAAAAGGGTATTTCTATCCTAGTCAGACTTTTCTAGTCAACAAAGACAAATAAATAAATAATAATAAAAATAAATATGGATAAGTTCTCCATCACATTACAAGTTTTGTGTTATTACACTTTGTAAAATGGCATATGTTACAACATACATTACACATATTGGTATTAATAATGAGAAGAGGTGAGTTTACAGCAACAGCACCTTTGTAACATCAACTCACATGGAGTACAGGAACATTTTTTAACATTTATTACAGACTTTAGCCTGTTTATTTCATATACTACATTGGGTGTCAATATGTTTTTCCCAAATCCAGGTAAAAAGCAATAACTGTAAGCTTGATTTGAACCATGTGTTATGTGGCCTCTTTCTCAAAGCTTACTTCATTTATACGATATGCCACAGAGGTAGTTGACTGCAAGATGAAATTTCTTCACTTAGTACTGTCTAGAATGCTAACAAAAGTGCACCTGAGCCAGTCTCAGTTGCACTTCTGATGGCATTCCAAATGAAATTTGTCATTTTTTTATCTTAGGATGTGAACTCACGTTCACTGCTAGGGATCACTGCCAGTCAAGCATGTGCAGTGCCACATGGGGCACAAAGATTGAAGAGAGAAAAAAAGATACAAAAATAAGCATTATGAAACATGTAGTTAAAATTTACATTTGTGATGTTTCTTCAACATTGCTGTCTTTCAACATGGACAGATGCTCCTTAAACATCATAATGTTCACAAAAATAGCACCCCCTCTGGATCTGAACCATCAAACCAGGGCATTAACAACACACATTTGAGATTATTATCACAAATTGCCACAGACTGCCAACATCAAGTGCTCATGACCCAGTGGAATTTATACATTTCTTGCATGAAACACAGGAGGAAAGAATAATAGTAGATGGGGACTTAAATTTACCAGAATCAGACTGAAATAATATTGATTCAAATACATTAGTAAGGAAATTATTCACAACATATGTTCATGAACAGAAATTGCTTCTAATTAAAAAAATACCAGAAAAAACATTCTCCCGGATTCTCTATAGCTTGCACGATGTGCACGATTGGTGCAGGAGCTCAAGCAGACAATATGTCTGCCGTGCGATCCAGGAACAGCCTGCCGGGGCGTGCACGAGCGCTCCTGCACTAATCCTGCACGGACTAAGCCCTTGTATGCAAATAACCACATTTGCAGGAGAAATCTATGCAAATGAGGTGATTTTCCAAGCCAGGAAGCTTGCAACCGGCCATGCAGGAGAAGTGCTATCTGCAGAAATGTACTCGATTAGTAACAGAGTACCTTTATGCAAAATCCAAAACAGAGCTGTGACAGCTCAAAATAAAGACTGCATATCATGTATTATGCATGCCAATGGCCAAGTATAAGGCAATTGGCATTGCAAGCAGAAAATAAAATACAAAAATCAACTTTAAATTTTTTTTAGCCGATCTTGGCTGTTTAAGCATAGGGCAGCAGCTCGCATATGGGATCGGGGGAAAATAACAAAATGAACCTAAATTAAGCATTCTAACTAAAATCAGTATTCTCCCATGCAAGTCAATGGCAGGCAGAAGACAACATGGCCAGTGAGTAGTGGTTGCTAAAGGGGGAGGCTCAGTGTGAGACATGTAACTATGCATTAGCAGGCAATCCTATGCAAATGAGGGAAAGAATAGTGAATCCCAGTTTTCTCCAGCATGTGAGTCAGGTCCCAACAGTTTAAGAGTAAGAATAGCTTGGTGCAAGCCTAGGAGTTAGGTGACATCATGGGGGGGGGGGTGTCAGGCATGCTGTAAGCAGATTGGAGACCTGTGGCTCGGGTTTGTTCGTAGCTTAGCATAGCTAAGCTAGGGGGTGTGTCTAAACCTGCCTAGCACTCTTTACAATGCCTAAGCAGGTGTGCATGCCACGCACCAGGTTTTAAAGGCAGAAAAAAAGTTAAACCAGGAAATAGCAGCAGTGTGCACATTTGTGCACTCTGTTTGTGTGGCGCACCCCCGTGCTTAAACAGGAAGGCAATGGGTAGGGAAAAAAGCAGTAGGAAGGTAACCAAGGAGAACTAGCATAGCTGGAAGGTGAAATGTATCAGAATCAGTCAATTACACAGGCAGCAGACCAGCCCAGCCCAGAACACTACTATAAACAATGCAAACACCTTCCCCTCTGGTTTTTCCCACACTCTACAGCACCAGTGTAAACAAGCGGGGAACTTTTAACACTCAAACAGCAAAATGATAGGGACTGCAAAAGCTATCATACAACAACTTGTGGAAGAGGCTGAGGGTGTTGAGGATGTGAATGCTGTCGACCAACCTACAGTGAGGAGACAGAGAAGAGTGTACAGACCCAGGGTAACCTACCAGGGGCTACATGAGCTGGAGATAGTGGAGTGCTATAGGGTAGACAGGGACCTCCTACAGCAAATTGTTGAGCTGTGCCGGCCACATCTGACACACAGAACTAACAGAGGGGAACCCATCCCAGTGTATACCAAGGTATGTGTAGGCCTATGAATACTAGCTACAGGTACCTTCCAAAGGCCAACTGAGGATATTATGGGGATTTCACAGGCATCAGTATTCAGGGTACTCCACCAGTTCCTGGATGCCATGTCAGCACATGTCGGTGAGCACGTATATTTCCCCAACACCTGTGAGGCGTTGGCCAGCAATATGCAACTGTTCCACCAAATAGCAGAATACCCTGAGGTAGTGGTTGCTATAGACTGCACGCACATACACATCAAAGCACCACCCGGTGAGTGGGGTAGGGTCTACATCAACCGCAAGAGCTTCCCCTCCATCAACTGGCAGGTCATGTTCGATGCCCAGGGCATAATAATGAATGTGTATGCTGGCTGTACTGAAAGCTATCATGATTCCCACATCTGGCATCCAATGCAGCTGTACCAGAGATTTGCCAATGGGGACATCCCTGATGGTCACCTAGTGGGGGATGCTGGATGAACACTAGAGCCGTGGCTGATGACGTCCATCAGAAATGCACACACAGCTAAACAAGAACTCCATAATGAGGCACATGCACAGACCAGAATTATAGTAGAGCATGTGTTTGGGATGCTCAAGTCACGGTTCCATTGCCTTGACACATCTGGTGGAATCTTGCAGTACTCACCAGTTACATGTACCCAAATTGTCCTTGTATGTGCCATGTTACACAATATGATCCTGTGAAAACAGCTGCAGCAGGAACAGCACGGGGCAGGGCCACACAGCCCCCACCATTGCCAAGACCTGCACAGGCACTGAGTGGCTTGGAGAAGGAACAACCTGAGCCTGCCCCAGTTGGCAGAAGGAGGCGTGCCCAGTATGCCCTGGCCTTAGCAAAGAGGCAACGCATAGCACATACACTGACACAAGAGGGACCCAGGGAATAACACCTCTCTCTGACTCTCAAATACAGTAAAAGGGATGCCAAACATTACACTACCTCTGCTTAACCATGTGTAGGGAGTGTACTATGTGCATCCAACATAGGCAGTCCTGCAGAACCACCCTCAATACTGGGACACCAACAAGGTAAGTGACTCACACATGCCAGTCAGGGGGGTTCACATACCCAACAACAGTCACAGCCAGCAGGACAGGTGTAGACAAACACAAACAAAGGCTGTGCTATGGCCTCTGAATGAGGCCTATGGGTAAGCCCCCCCCCCAGGCCTACACAAACATACTACAGCAGGTCAGGCAGCAGGATGTCAGTTCTGAAGGGTAGGAAGTCAGAAACTAATATGTAGGCAAACAAAAGCTAAGATCTGTAGTACACTGGTATGCCTCTAGTTAGCATGATAGGTAAGACTACAGAATGAAATGGAGTACCCGACATACCAGTACACTCCTAGCAAAAGTGTACAAGTGTCAGGTGTGACCCCCATCCTATGTAGTATTGTAATAACAGTCAGGTGTGCCCCCTAATCCTGTGTAGAAATGTAGAAATAGTCAGGTGTGCCCCCCCATCCTACATAGTAATGTAATAACAGTCAGGTGTGCCCCCCAATCCTGTGTAGAAATGTAGAAATAGTCAGGTGTGCCCCCTCATCCTAGATAGTAATGTAATAACAGCCAGGTGTGCCCCCCAATCCTGTGTAGAAATGTAGAAATAGTCAGGTGTGCCCCCCCATCCTATGTAGTAATGTAATAACAGTCAGGTGCGCCCCCTAATCCTGTGTAGAAATGTAGAAATAGTCAGGTGTGCCCCCCCATCCTACGTAGTAATGTAATAACAGTCAGGTGTGCCCCCCAATCCTGTGTAGAAATGTAGAAATAGTCAGGTGTGCCCCCTCATCCTAGATAGTAATGTAATAACAGCCAGGTGTGCCCCCCAATCCTGTGTAGAAATGTAGAAATAGTCAGGTGTGCCCCCCCATCCTATGTAGTAATGTAATAACAGTCAGGTGTGCCCCCCCAATCCTGTGTAGAAATGTAGTAACAGTCAGGTGTGGCCCTCCAATCCTGTGTAGTAATGTAGAAGTAGTCAGGTGTGCCCCTCCATCCTATGCAGAAATGTAGTAACAGTCAATGCAAAATGATCGATGGATACCCTGCAGAAACAGCATGCTACCTGTAGGTGTACAACACAAAGGTCAGCACTGCTGTACAAACTACCAGTACTCAATCCACACATTCAGTACAGATGGACATACTGGGCATGCCCACACACTTAGAGAAATGAAGGCAATGTCAGTCAACAACATACTGAAAGTTCATACTGGGCATGCTCACACAAACACATGAAGGCCATGTCTGCAAACACCAGTGGACCAGACATATCTGGCAGCCGCAGATGTTAGTGCAGACACACCTCAGTATGCACCACTCATGCTTTGCACGCACAGTGGTTAGGAAGACAGGCATATATGTAAGGGCAACACACTATAATAAGCCAAAGGTAGATGTACATAAATGTGTGGAAGAGGGTGACTATGACAAGGAGCCATTAAGGCCTGTCCCACCAGCACACAGCCAAAGGGCCACAACCACATGAGGGTCAGATGTCATTTACTGCAAATACTAGACACCGGTATCTGTCTGCATTACAGACTATGTGGTGAACATGCTAGCTGTGCAGCATGAATGTACAAGGAAGTAGTCATCTAGCAGCTGTATACATGGACCTGTAAAATATGACTCAGTCTGTGCCCACATGTGGCATGTCAACCCCTAGATGAATGGTTTATGGCCCATGCACACACACTGCCCTCACCATAGCCCTACTATGACAAGCATGCTTAGGTCATCCACTGTGAAATACACCTTTGGGAGAGTTGTAGCCCAGTAATCTCTGTGGCGTGTTCCATAACTGTGCACTGCTGTAGTGTGATAAACTAGTTAGGTAGGAATTCCAATCCCAGACATGGCAACTGTGTGTCTGTCTGTCTCTGTCAGTGTAGAGAGCAATGCTTTTTAGGGTGGTCACACGCCCTACAATTGAAATGCTCTAATTTGGTAAGGCTGCTGATGTCATCCACCTAGAAATACATGTCTGGGAAGGTTGTAGCCTAGTAATCTCCATAGAGTGTGCCATAACTGCATACTGCTGTAGTGTGCTAAACTAGTTAGGTAGGAGTTCTAATCCCAGACTTGGCAAATGTGTGTGTGTGTGTGTGTGTGTGTGTGTGTGTGTGTGTGTGTGTGTGTGTGTGTGTGTGTGTGTGTGTGTGTGTGTCTGTGTAAAGATAAATGCTTTTTAGGGTGGTCACACTCCCTCCAATTGAAATGCTCTACTTTGGTAAGACTGCTGATGTCATTCACCTAGAAATACACCTCTGGGAAGGTTGTAGCCCAGTAATCTCCATAGAGCGTGCCATAACTGCGTACTGCTGTAGTGTGATAAACTAGTTAGGTAGGAGTTCTAATTCCAGACTTGGCATGTTTGTATGTGTGTCTGTCTGACTTTGTCTGTGTAGAAAGCAATGCTTTTTAGGGTGGTCACACTCCCTACAATTGAAATGCTCTACTTTGGGAAGGCTGCTGATGTCATCCACTTAGAAATACACCTCTGGGAAGTTTGTAGCCCAGTAATCTTGGTAGCGTGTGCCATAACTGAGTAATGTGATAAATTAATTAGGTAGAAATTCTAATCCCAGACTTGGCAAGTGTGTGTGTTTGTGTGTGTGTCTGTCTGTGTAGAGAGTAATGCTTTTTTGGATAGTCACACTCAATACAATTCGAATGCCCTATTTTGGCAATCCTGCTGATGTCATCCAATGTGAAATACACCTTTGGGGAAGGAGTTCACCAGTAATCCCCGTGGTGCATCGTATAACAGCTCTATGCTGTAGTGTGATATAAAACTCTGTTAGGGGTTCTGTACCCATACATGTCGGTTGTGGATGTTTTGTGTGTGTGTCACTGTCTGTGTAGGGAGCAATGCATTTTAGCCTAGCCACACTTACTACAATTCGAATGTCCTACTTTGGCAATCCTGCTGATGTCATCCAATGTGATATACACTTTTGGGGAAGGAGCACTCCAGTAATCTCCATGGCGCATACTATAACTGCATAGTGCTGTAGTGTAATAAACTAGTTAGGTAGGGGTTCTAAGCACAGACATGACAGGTTTGTGTGTGTGTGTGTGTGTGTGTGTGTGTGTGTGTGTGTTTGTAACTTGTATCCTGTGTGGGGGTGAGTGTGTGACATCTGGGCCCAATGTGGAGTGGGTTTTGCAAATTTCTTATATGGTGGCCCTAGTATATATCAGAATGTCCACCATACAGGGATAACAGATGTGAAATAACCGAGAGGCTGGGGTGCAAATCCATACCCATACATGTGACATCAAGGCCAGGCAATCACAGTTAGCATCCCCGGTATTACCCAGAGCACACTGTCAACCCATGTCTCATATACACGCACACACACACACACACACACACACACACACACACACACACACACCTAGGCAACAGCCAATAGGTGGGGTAGTACACTGCATATTGGCCACTGATAGTAACTATGGAGTGATTGGAGTGGGTTACAGAGGGCATGGCACCCTGTCCATCTGTCCAATAAGCACGTACATGCAGACAGTGTGCCTTCCCCATGTTCCCCATTGGACACCTGCAACACCTCTGGTGCCATCATATGTGGCCCACAAAGGACATACCATGCCTGAAAACATGCCCTTTATGGACAGATGCCACTGACACCAGGGAATGCTATCAATGTAGGTGCAGGGTAAACCTGCTGTACATTAACAGTTCCCACCACAGGTGGCCAAGACTGGCATATCTGATGATAATGTGTGTACACAACATGGGTCAGACACCCCAGGTACAGTTCCACATGTCACTGTACATGCATGTGGGAGGTGTGCACATCCCATACACCATCCATGTCATGGACTAAGGTACACATACATGGCAAGCGATGCACAGAACTGGTCACATGCAATAGTCACCCAGGTGACTGTATGGCGGATACAATAGCCACCTGTGTGGGAAAATGCAGAAACTACAGCCCTGAGCCACAATGCAGACCATTGTCATGTGGCCTGATGCCAAGGTATACCCATCACCTAGCCTTGTATAGCCATCTGGCACAGTTGACCACCACACACTCATGCAGAAATGCACACATGCATGTCAGTACTGGCACCCTGTGTGTTTGTGTGTGTGTTGTATGATGCATATGATCACATCCACACTCACTACAATCCCCATTGGCATACTAAAGCATGCTGTCTGATGTCAGACACCTCCCCATACCCTTTGCCCATATAACCTCTGTATGTCCCGTGTGGTGTATGTGATACCTGCACAGTAATGTATTGTGGCAATCTCACTAGTGATGAGTTGTAATCCTGGCCCTGCCAAGTGTGTCAATGTGTGTGCATCCCTGTGAGTGTGTGGCTGTGTTGACGCTGGCACCTGTTCATGCAGACAGGCACGTGTACTTCATCTACTGTATAGCTACCATATCCCTGTTGTAGATGTCACTCACCATCACATATATGATCTGAGGGCTCCACAACAGGTAACCTATGTGGTGCATTCAATAACTGCATAGAACTGTGATAGCACTACATAGTCATCAGGGGTTTGATACCCTGTGCTGGTAGGTTTGTGACACAAACAAGTGTGCCAAGTGTGTCAATGTGTGTGCATCCCTGTGAGTGTGTGGCTGTGTTGACGCTGGCACCTGTTCATGCAGACAGGTACGTGTACTTCATCTACTGTATAGCTACCATATCCCTGTTGTAGATGTCACTCACCATCACATATATGATCTGAAGGCTCCACAACAGGTAACCTATGTGGTGCATTCAATAACTGCATAGAACTGTGATAGCACTACATAGTCATCAGGGGTTTGATACCCTGTGCTGGTAGGTTTGTGACACAAACATGCTTAAATTTTACTCTCCCACCCCTCCCTGACATGTCTTTGCCTCTGTCTGCCTGTCTCACTCCCTCACTGGTGGATGTGGAGACCTACACCTGCTTTGCTTAGGCAGCAGCATGTGTATTTTAAGTGCTGTTCATGATCAGCTGATGGCCTCTGCATGAATTGCAGCCCTACCCTAGCTGATTGCATGTGGAACAGCTGTGGTAACATTCCCATAGCCAATTGCATGGAAACACACTTCAATATCTAGGAACATCATGTTGGTGTTGGGCCTTTTCATTCACTGTGAGCAGGAACTCAATCTGTTGTTTGGCAAACAGTATCTCAGATGGATTGGGGATTTACCTCTGACAACATACACTGTGGAAACAGGTCAACACACAGCAGGGGGATGTGCATGACCTGATTACAGACTGTAAGTGCTGCTATACTGCATTTGGAGTAATGTTGGTTTAACAGGGTGTGCGCTGATATGGCTGTCCTACATGTATTAATACCTGCCATGTCAGTTCTATGTTTATGAGGACTCCCCTTCTGTAGGATCATCTGCAGACTGGGCAGTGTGTGATGCCTTTGGTTTCATGTGTTACCCACAGAGCATGTATCTGTGATCTTCAGAAGGTAGTGTGAGGATTGCAGTCTGTAGATGGTGAAAGCCTTGACAGTTACTGACTTCATATCCCTCATAGGACATATATTGCAACAAACCCTGTTACAACAGTAAATGTATGAGGTTATCACAGCAACATATCAATATTGGTCCTGTGCATGTTCTTCCAGCCACAACCCTGTCAGCCTTTGTACATATGTCATGCGTTAAGAGGTGCATATTTGCAGTACACCATAATTAGTGTCATCATACCTGATAAGAATCAAGTGAGCTATCAGACTGCTACACGTTATGCGCAGTAGGGGTTATATTTAATGACATAACCTGGACATTCTGTGGTTGTTTGTAAAGTACTGAGGTCTGTGTACTTAAGGTGAATGTTGACACTGTGTGTATTGTTAATATGTACCGTGGCCTGTGTACAGACTGTGGTAGATGTCATCATTCTAGGTCCCATCCTATCTGATGTTACATGCTGCTCCACTGTATGTTACCGTATTGGCTTACATATTTGTAAGGCCATACACACACATGTCCCATACCACAGACAGGCATTAGACAACACTGTGTAGCGGCCCAGTATATGTAGGGTTAGTGTGTGAGTGACACATATGAGGATGGTGTTGAGCAGATAGTCCATATACTGTAATATTATGCTAGCTTACCATATGTGGCTGTGTTCACATTGGTTGTGGTTATGCACTTTCACACAGGTGTATCTTACCCTGTGCTGTGACATGCCTGTAGAGCCTGCTATATATGCAGGTACATGTGCATTCCCCCATAGGAGATGTAGGCCAGTGTTGAACCAGTCTGCCTGTAGCCTGCATAGTGCATTGTTACATGCCTAGCAGCTTAGTGTACTTACCCAGTGAGATGTCATGTCCAGATACTTGCCAGATGTACTGCTGCCAGGCCTCTCTTAACAGTCATGTATGTCAGACAGAGTGGTGGGATGCTGTACAGATGTATGTCAATATCTAGTGGGTAGTATGTGGCCATGGCACCGATGTACCAGCAGTTATGTGTCAGGACAGACAGGGGTGTGTGAATGCATAACCTATGGGGGCAAACGTATACCAGTCATTATGTGTTATACCCATCTACATGCCTGTTAACATCCATATTGTCAGGTGTGGTTCACATGTTCTGCACTAAGGGGTTCTGTGTATACCTTTGGACTCTACAGAGTGTGTCTGAATGTCCACATCTATTGGCCAATATCTCTGCTGTAGTCCACAGGAGTATTACGTGCTTGCAGTGGTACTGTACCATGATGTCCTTAGGATGTCTGTCAGTAGCCAATGGCGCACATGTGGAAAGCAGATGTGACCTCCCACACACACCATGTCTGTGAAGACAATACCTATTACAGTAGCAATAGTCTGCTAATATACCTGCTATACATACCTGACACCCCCTTGCACTACGAAGTTGGGACTATAAGGGCTGCACCCCATGTTCAGCACATATGGTGAATATATATATATATATATATATATATATATATATATATATATATATATGTATGTACATATGATTATCCAGATATCTATATAGATAATTACACATGTACATATTGGCATATATAGATGGGTGTGTATATGTACATAGATATGCATATATGCACCCAGATATATGCATATACAGAGCATTATATGTCTGCACATATACGGATAGTGATACATATGCACATATACATATACCACGCTGCCATTCCTCTGAGCAGTCCACTGCTGTTGTATCCCTCACACATATGGTGCGACTGGGTCCATATATGTGTGGGCTTCATCTACACAATACATGTGCGTCCATATGCACTCCAGAGGCCAGTGTATGTAACAGTGGTATATGGCCCTGTATTATTGAGTCTGGGGTGGGACGCACCATACATAACCTAGGCTGTTAAAAAATGTGGGGGTATCAGGGGTGAGCTGCTTTAAGATATCTGGATGTACAGTAACCATGCATTTCATCTATTTTGACATTACTTACATAATGTTGATTACTACATGCCTACTGCCTCCTGCCATACAGACGGCTCTGTTTGCCAGTGTGGCTGTGATGGTGTCAGGTATGCCTTGTTATGTAACAGTTACATCCCATTTGGTCAACTGAAGTCTTTACTACCTAGTAATTGTGTACAGAGTGTAGATAGAGGCTGCTGGACTATACACCTGCATCACTTATTGTTGATTGTGTGGTATCCTGTGGCCCAGTCTGTCTTCACTATTGTACGATTTGAAGAGCTTGGCCTAGACAGCAGCAACTGTGGACCTTTCCAGACTACTGTATTAGTATAATTGTTTCACATTTGCATTATTCTGTTTATATGGATGTCAGTGTCTGAACAGCTATATGACATGGCATATAAATCTGTAAAAGTATACAAATAAAGGTATTCCATTTCTGCAAACCTGTGTGTGGTGTTTTATCCCATGACCTCTCTGTGGGTATATGTTGCAGGCAACGAATGTCATTTGTATGGGTGGCTCATCCACTGTCCAGTTGTTAGGGTGTTAACTGTAGGCATAGTGGCTGTTCCATATTGTGTGTGCCTACTACAGTGTGTATGTGTAGTCACATATATATATATATATATATATATATATATATATATATATATATATATATACATACATATATATATATATATATATATATATATATGTATGTATATTTGTATCTGCATATATGTGTCTGTGTATATGTATCCTGGGGATGTTGATAGCTTCCACATTTTACATTTCCTATGGGAGCCAGACTGTACTGCATGATATGTTACCAATACCAGCCTGATATCATACAGGTGGGATGTAGTACTGTTAACATCATGTTCCCATGTCATGTCAGGACCTGGTTATGGGATTTGCAACACTTGGTAGTGTATTGCAGGGTGGACATGTTTGGCTGTGGGGGGGTGGGTATACCCATTCATACAAGATGTATATTGTTTGGGGCCTCTCAACCCCATTAATGGTGCATGTGGACATATATGATTTAGTTAATCTCTCATTGATATCTACACATGTATCTCCATATATACCTATGGATATATATATCTGCTTACATATATATAACTTGCTGTGTATATGCAGACATATAGGTGTAGACATATATATGTGTTGATGTAGGCATTCGTATGTTCATATATATTTATGTATATATATATATATATATATATATATATATATATATATTATATATATATTTATATATATATATATATATATATATATATATATATATATATATATATACATACATAGATATGTTGTATCTGTTCAGATATTAATATACTTACATGCACACATACATCTAAATTTTGGACTACATTCTTTGTACTGTTTAATGACTGGGCTGGATGATATGTTTTTGAAATTATCAGGGTTATATATATCTGGCATGGCTTAGTGGTAAATCACTTTGTCTATGGTGTGCAGGGTCCTGGGTTTGAGCCTTGCAGAGGCTGTTTATTTTGTTGCTGGGCAGAACAAGGGCCATTAGATACAGATTTTGTTGCTGGGCAGAACAAGGGCCATTAGATACAGAGTGATTAAGGCACTTTAAAGCAGTTATAAGTGAGTTTGTGTATGTTTGCACGGAGGGAAGCACTGCAAACTTCCGGTTACAGTTTCTGATACTCAGTTAGCTTCTAAACTGCTTAACCAGTGTAGGCATTGCCTACCCCTGCACAAACAGGCTTAGACCTACTTACTGTTGCTTAAAAGTGCTTACTCCCACTTACCCTGGCTCTAATTTCTTTAAAAAAATATAAAAAAGGATTGATAGGAAAGTGGTGAAGAAGGGGCACAAAGTGGGAAAGACAGTAGGGAAAATAGCTAGGGATGTGCAGGAAGAATGTAGGGAAGGGCCATAGCTGCCCATTTCTTAGACAGCAACAGCTGTGCATATGCACTGAATTTGGAGGTAGATTTGGACTCTCAAACTCCTGGGAGAGGGGTGAGGACAACAATAATAAGTTGTGATGCCAATTAGATTGGATTACATGTGTCCAGTGGACACGTGCGAAATGGACAGCTATGTATGGGGCGAGATTTTTTTGTGGGAACAGATTGCCTTTTTTTCTTTTTTTCAGGTGAGAGTGGGATGTTGGGGAGGGGTAGTAGGTATATTTGGGGCGGTAGCTTGGGTAGGTTAACAGACAAGATACACAAGAGGCATACAGAGGCAGTATATGACACATTTTGGGGGGGTAAACACCTTGATGGGGAGGGATGTTGGCATATCGGAAGCCCACAAGCCCCCTAGTAGTAACAGTGGGACTGAGGTCCCCACCCATGGGCAGTCACCACTGCACTTTCACAGCCCCAAAGGTGGCTGTGCTGTGGGCTGAGCTGCAGAGCCAGACTGACTCTCTAATCACGACATATGGCCCTCGAGCTGGCATAGAAGATCACTGAACTGCTCGTTGATCGCTCTACGCACCATGACCCCAACCTGGCGATGGGTGACAGGTGCCTGTCCGCGCCCACTCCTGGGGGGGTGAGCCCTATCCCCTGAGGCAGTTCCACCCGAAGGTGGTGCAGGACCAACGGACAGGGAGGTCTGGGGATTGGCCCCAGACATGCTGGTGCCCGGTGCCATGGCCAGCTGAGGTGGGACAGGTAGATCTGCTGGGACCAGCCTTCCCAAGTGTGCTACAGTGTTTTGATTTCATCATCATATATGGGTTAGTAATAGTCAACACATTCCAGGGTTAGGTATAACAGCATGCATAGATATTCCCATTAACCCAGACACCAAATACGGAACAGTTGCATAGCAAACAGAACACATACATATTTGGGACCACAGTGGTGATAAGAACAGCATGCAGGTACATTGATGGCACCATGCCACCAATGTTGGAATTATTCCATATAGCACATGCATGGGAACCATGAAAATATTTATCAAACAAATGGACATTATCAGAGTCATTACATACCAGTTGGGTGGGTATGTTGATTATTGTTGGAGATATGGTGGGGGAAGAAAGATGTTAGTTAACAAGTAGTATATTCCTGTAGTCCACATTACATTCCTAGTCAGTGCTGTTATCTGTACCTTACAAGTGTTATTGAACTACCCTATAGCCTTAATTTGGTCACTGATATGTCTTTCATCATCATTACACATGAACCAGATTTACCTGCAGTATACACCTCTTACCTGGTATACCTGTGGAGGGAATGTTTTTTAACACTAACTGTTTCTCCACATACTCCTGGATTCTGGGTTGTTGTTTTGCCCATAGGTATCCAATTCTTTCTGCACAGACTCTGGCCATGTGTTGACCACATGCTGGTGTGCCGGGACATATCTAGAATATTGATCTCTTCCACCTTTAGTGACCTGACACACACATATACATGCTTTCCTACACAGTTATATTATGTAGCACAGTGTGGGTGACAGTGACCAGTGATACTTTATTATTCAGAGAAACTTCAACACTCACAATCCCCTACAATACCAGTGTGAACAGTACCAGTACAGGCTATATTGGTCTGTATTCCTCAGCACAGTGTTCATATCCAACGTACCTGTGGGAGCAATGTTTGTTAGCACTACCTGACTGTTGCCACACAAATTTCTGGATCACATATTAGTATTACGCATATACTTCTCACTTTGTTACTGTACACACTCTGGTCACAGCTTGACAACATGGGAGTGTAAATAGGACATACCTGAAATATTATTTTCTTAACAGTTTCAGGGGTTGCTACAGTGACAAGTGTTCTCATGATGGTTGACAATTACTTGTATTCCCTGTTTGCTGGCTACACATCTGGGATCATCCCACAGACTTACCAGGGGGACAGGGGGACAGGCAGCAGATATGGGCACATATACTGGACATTCTGGCCTCATGTGTACAGTTATGAGGTATGAATCTGTATGCAGTCTAATTCCTCTCCCAGGATACAGATCATGACTGTGTCTGCTACAACTTAAACACTGTCCATCACAGTTGTGTCTGCTATATTGATATTGCTGTATATCTCCAATCTGCTTTCTGTCTTATTAATCCCCTGTGCTTATGCATTCTGACCTTGTATAACAAAACTCTTATACAGATTTCCTAGACAGTTATATGTTGTAGGACAGTGTGTGTGACAGTGATGTGTAATACCTCATTATTTAGAGCAACTGCATATCATTCTTGTATTTCTGGGCACAGTGTTGGTATCTGACAGACCTGTGGGAGGGATGTTTATTAGCACTACCTGAATGTTCCCACACACAGTACCAGATTCCAAGTTACTATTATGCACATACAACTCACTCTGTTACTGTACACACTCTGACCACAGTTTAACAGGTTGGGGCGTAAATGAGACATACATGGCTTCTTAGTCCCATAAGGTATTGGGGAGTTGCTAGTGTGCCAGGTTTGTTGTCATAGATGTGTGTCAATTAGTTGTATTTCCTGTTTACTGCCTATACATCTGGGATCATCCCACTGATTTCCCAGGGGGACGGGTTGATAGGCAATAGATATGGGCCACTTTAATATACATTCTGGACATATCTGTACAGTTGTGGGGTATGATTCTGTATGCAGACTACTACCACTGGCAGGATTCGAACCGTGGCTGTGTGTGCTAAAAAAACAACAGTTCACATCTCAGTTGTATGTGCTATTTGGTTTTTGTTGTCTGCATGTTCCCTGTTTACTGTCTATGGGTCTCTCAGTTATACTAAATGACTTCTGGGGGTTACACCTGTCATGTTCAGGCATTCCTACACATTCACTTTATGGTGCATGATGTGTGTAACAGCGCTTAATACAACAGTACTATTACAAGATTGCAAATCTACATTACCATATGATACCAGAATATACACATGCAGTCCAACAGTTAGACATGTTTTGTCAGGATATTACACTTTTATTGACATACAAACAATATGAGACCCTTCCTGCCATATTCTCTAGTGTATGCACTACTTGCCTTGAACAATACAGGTTTTATACTAGAAATTAATTTACTACTACTTATATTTTTATTTCCTATGACAGTAAATGCATGAGTATTACTGATCTGCCTTGCATCGCAACTTCACCAGGCAGCTGATGTAGGCCTCCTGGTTCGCGGCCCGCTCCGTTGCAGCTGTGGGAGACATAAGAGGAATATTTAGCCATACCTATCCATGATATACCTGAGCTGGCAATTATTACACACATACTGGGGTGATACTTACCCACGTCTGGAACATCCCCTGATACTCTAGCCTCTTGGAGCCACTCCCCCAAGAGGTCCCTCTTCTGCCACTTCAGGTCATCATAGTGGTGCCTGACCTGCTCACCAGTTTGGGGTATGCCAGTGGCACTGGTGAGGTCGCGGGTGAGACAGTCCCAGGCCTCCGCCTTATATTGGAAGCCCTGGTACTGGCCCTGTAGCAGTCTCTGAGCATGGTCTTTAACTAGAAGTCCTGCCATGACCTTGAACTCTTGGATGCACCTGGAAGCACACTCCTTCTCCCCTTACTGCCATAGTGCCTGCAAGGGGAAGCTACAACCAGTTATGAGATTTATTTAAACCTTTTGGGTTTAAGTAGGGCCAATTTCTCACACTTTTCTGTGATTGGCTGGTTTTGAAAAGGCTAAGCTATGGGCAAACCTGCTTACCTAAGGTTAGCATTGTTTAAAGGGGTATACCACTGGGCACAATGAGTTAGTTGGTCTACACATTGCTCACACCTCCTATGCTGGCCTGTGCAATGCTTAGCATTGCTTACATTAGACTTTCATTATAACGCCTTTTTGGCATTATGTTATTATTCATTACACCTTATATGTATGTCTGGTATCCCTGATTGATGTACACTCTGTGGGGTCCTTGTGTTTTATTGGGGATTTTAACACTCTATTACAATTACACCTCACTTCTGGGCTTACTGCTGTACTCCAGTTCACATATTTATGTTCTGTAGTGGGTTATGGCACATAGAACTGTATACTGATCCCTTTCACAGGTTCAGTTTGGTTATACTATGGTGAGGACTTGTTTGCTACTACCTCATTCTTCTGTACTTCTGTGATGGCTTGGTGGATAACTACTGAGATTATGGTGTATAGCATTCTGAGTTCGAGACCTGCATGGCTGTTTATTTTGTTGATGGGCAGAACAAGGGCCGTTGGATACAGAGTGATTAAGGCACTTTTGAGCAGTTTTAAGTGGGTTTGCATGACGGTAAGCACTGCTAACCTGCCATTGCATCTGCTTACAGAGAGTTAGTCTTAGAATTGCTTAGCCAGTGTAGGCATTGCTTACCGCCGTGCAAACAGGCTTAAGGCAGCTTACTAGTGCTTAAATATGCTTACTACTGCTTATTTGTGCTTAAACCTGCTTACTAGTGCCTTATTCATTATGACACTGACACCTCACATGTGCATTTACTGCAGTACTCCAGTTCATAAATATATGTTATTTAGTGGGTTATGCAACAAAAATATTGGTCATAACGTGCTTTGCTATGTAAAATGGAATGTACTGCAATGGGACTCGAACCAGGAATGCCTGCTTGTAAGGCGAATGCTCTGCCTACTACACTATTGCTATGCTGCTTCATTTGCATATATCTTCCTTGTTATCCTCTTCAGCCTTTTAAGCTGCTTTAACCATAGCTAAGCGATGGGCACACCCGCGCACCTATAGTTAGCTGTAATCGGAGTTTTAAAAACAAAGGGTTTCTTCAATTTATTTATATATTCTGTTGCTGTTATACATAAGGGGGATTGTTAGTGGGGATATGCAGTCACCTGTGAGCGGTCTCGCTCATTGCATACCCCTTTCTGCTATTTTACATTGCGGGGGCATGTTTATTCTGAGAGCTCTGCTCTCAGACACGCCCCCTGCAGTCTTACACACTCCATGTAAGCCTAGGAGCTCGGGCAGCATGCCTCATTAATATGCATGGCGTGCTGCCATCCTGCTCCTAAATGGTGGCTTCCATGCAGGACTAAGCTAGTCCTGCATGGAAGATTATTAAATCCGGGGGGATTGTGTATGCTCCTAAAGAAATTACTGATACCTCATGTCAGGTTTTACCACCACTGATGTGCAATGATCATGGGGTTATAAAGGTTAATTTGTTGCTAGATAATTCTGCCAAACTGAAATCTAAACCAATGTACATAAGATTAATTAGTCAAAGTCAAAGTAAACTTTATTGTCATAGAGATCAACACAGAGAAAAAAGTGCGTGTCACTGCCTGAAATTTCGATACTCGGGCTCGTACCATAAGAATTATAGTTTACAGAAGGAAGATTAATAATAATTTAAAAATACTGAAATAGAAATCAAAAACAAGATACTAAAAATAAACACAATAAAGTATAAAGTGTAAAGTGAGCTATGTAGATAATGACATATTGCACATAAATAATGTTGTTTACCCATTTAGCAGGTTAGGCTATGGGTTTGTTGTTCAGCAATCTGATAGCACGTGGGAAGAAGCTGTTATGGAATCTGGATGTCCTGCATCTAATGCTTCTGTAGCACTTCCTTGTTGGCAGGAGTTTGAACAGTCCATAGGCCGGATGATGTATATCCCTCAGTAATTACAGATTATATGGAGCAAAACAGTCACTATGTAAATCTAATTGGAGTGATGCATTCAGTAGAAAAACTAAAGAAGGAATGTGAAAAATTTTGAAAGCAAAATTGAGTACAAAAATATCAAACAAAAATGTTTAACATCAAGATCTAGGCATACAACATCAGGGGGATATATTTCCTTAAAAACAAGATATCTGATTAAGATGAGAGACAAAAAATATAAGAAATAGAAGTGAGGTTGAACTACGACTTTGAAAACTGAAATAAACAAGCTGGACAAACAAATTAAGAATAGGATGAGACAAGATAAAGAAAGATTTGGAGAAAATTTATATAAACATATTAAGCTTAATAGGAAACCATTTACCAGATATGTAAGATGTGGAAAGAGTAAAGACATATAAACAGATAAACTGTGTATAGATTCTAAAATTTATTCTCAGACATAAAAAATTATAGATATATTTACAAAATCTTATGCAAAACAGTTTGGCACCACAAAGGCAGTGATAAGTTGTTTTGGTGATGTCCAGATAACTGCAGATACCGGAATCAAAATAGGTTATATTGAAAAAGAATTATGCAAACTGGATCCAAAAAAAGCACTGGGAGGAGACGGAATACATAATAATGACCTGAGAACACTTCAGCAAGAACTTATAGTCCCATTATATCTATTATTTATTAGGTCATATAAATATGGGAAGATTCCTCAAGATTGGAGACATACACTTATTAAACCTGTATTTAAGGGAAGGGGAGTAGGACAAACTGAGTCATATAGACCCGTAAGTCTAATTTCATATTGTGGAAACATAATGGAGAAGGTAATACTGGATAAGTTATTGTCAGAACTGGAACAGCTGGGACTTGAAACCATATATTAGCATGCATATTAGAAAACAGATCTATTATCACCTGTAGCATGATGTTCTATAACAATATGATAACAACTATGAATGAAAAATTGTGTTGTGATGGAATTTATATAGATTTAACTTCATCATTTAACAAGGTCATGCACAAAATACTGATCAATAAATTAGTACAACTAGATACTGATTTACTCTTATAATAGGACATGGCAAGTAAAGGCTACGACCAACTAAACGAAAAGAAAGCCGAGAACAAAATACGGGCACCACAGAACTTTAAAGGTTAATGATAAAATAAACACTGGCAAACACGATGGGCCAGATTCAGGAAGCCTCCGTGTAAGAGTTATAACTCTTACACGGAGGCTGCAGTTAAACTGTGTGATGTCAGCATGTCATGCATATGCATGAGGTGCATGAGGCATGCTGAATCACACTAGTAACTCTTACACGGTCCGTGTAAGAGAGTAGGAGGCGTGTCTGTAGGCTAAGCTCTGCAAGTGGACACGCCCCCGGAAAACTAGAATGGCTGAAAGTAAACAGCCACGAGAAAGGCCATGAAAATGTGAATAAACACACTATACAACACATGCCCCGACTGGCCATCAGTGTATAAAGTGAAGAGATGTCATAAAAGTAAATGAAAACCTTTTTTTTTTTGTTAAACCCCGTAAATGTTTGCTACTGTGTGCGGGGGTGTGCTACTAGCGCAATCACAGTTAGCAGTCAGTGGAAAAGGATATAAGAACTAAATATGCAAAGTAAGCCAAGAAATAATAGCTTAGCGGTAGAGTAGCCGCCCTAAGAGTAGGCAGGGTTCAAGCCCCTACAACAACCTTTTTTTTTTTTTGTAAATAAGCACTAAAAAGCCCCCTGACAGTATTGTACAAATGTAAATGTATTCCCTTTTGTAAAATGGAATGAAATAGAGCATTTTGAAGTAACATAAGAATAAAAATAGTCAGAAATGTACTGATAGCTAAGCTGCCATGAGACAGAGTGCCCGTAGCTGAGTAGTGTTTAAAAAGCTGCAAACTGCGTGCCCGTTGCCAAGCAGCGGGTAAACAGGCTGAAACTGTGTGCAAGTAGCTGAACATGTGTGTCGCTAGCCAATTCAGATTTATCCCAGCGCACACCGTTTGCGCGCCGCTCCCACAGGCTAACTGCCAGTGCGCATGCGTTACCTCCGCGCAAACGAGCGCAGAACAGGTTTAAAGTGCTTAAAAGTGCTTTTGGCATGTTTGATTGACAGGTCTTCAACTCATTTCTGTCAGGAAAAACAAAAAGCAGTTGCCAAATTCGAACCCAGGATACCATGCACTAGAGTCAAGGAACTAAACCACCAAGCCATGACAGCAATACCTAGAAATGCAGAAATAGCATATATATGGGATAAAACCCAGAATGGAGCATGAGAAAGCATTTTCAGTGAAGTAGATACAATTCCAAAACGGCCAATCAGAGAAATGTGCGGGAAAAGCGGCATATATAAGCCCCATAGGCGGGAATACACAGCATAACTGATTGTAGAACAGACTTGCAGTCAACATGAGTGGAGTAGGTGAGGGACGTTGCTTTCGAGCACAGCGTTGGGGCGTTGAGGAGTCCAGATACATGGTCTGGCTCCTTGTCCATAATCACGAGGCCCAACTCATGCAGGGCCAGGTCTCATGGGGAGTATATAGGGCTGAGGCGTGGGACCAGTTGGCTCGTGATTTGACCAGTGCTACTGGCATTCCACGCACTGGTGAGCAGGTCCGTCACCACCATGCGGACCTGAAGAGGCAAGCAGGACCAATTGAACCGTTGGATCCAGGAGGCCCGGCAAATGCCCAACGCCCCACTACTGAGTAAGTCACATTTTACCCATGTATGTAAGGATTTCAACCAGCTGATACCATGGAGATGTGTAGTCCAATATTATTCCCTTTGTATTACAGCTGCAGGTGTCCGCTCTGCGAATGTTGAGATGCACGCCAGAAGGCTGGTGCGGATCGCCACCATGCAGGTTAGTAACCCCACCCAGTACTTGTAAATAAATATTATTATGTACCATGTATCAGAACAGTGCAGTGTATTGATTAAAAGTAATATAATGTGCAAGCAGGAATTGAGCGTCTGCAGGTATGGCTGCAACAAGTTCATCAGTATGCAAGTGTAACTGGAAATATAATTGATAGAATTAAACAGTGCTGTAATACAGATGTCCCATCATTAATTAAATATACTGTAACCTGCAGTAGTCTCAAGAGTACAGCTTCAGAATCTGAGGTAGTCACATGTGAGATATATCCCCTGTTCAAATGCTGAATCATGACAGAAGTGAGGCTGTTGGAAAGTGTTTGAATCACCACAGGTCTAATATGTGAACAAAGCCTAGAAGTACCAACCTGAACTGTGAAGTTGCAGAATGTATGAGAGTGACAGAAAGGCTCATGTATGAATAAATAAAGTAGTAATAACCCCTGAATATATAAGCCTCAGTGTGTTTTACAGAACTAAATGCATGTGGGAAGTACAAATTAACATCCCAAACTGATTTCAGTGTGTCTGAATCTGAATGTCTAGCTCAAAATCTGTATATGGTGATAACAGTAAACAATTTGCAGATAGAATGAATGATTATCTGACAGACTAAACAGCCATAGTTGTCCCCTGTCCTGTCATCAAAGTGTAGCAGGATGATGTATCTGATCAAATTCAAAATAAGTAGGATAGTGATGTATGTGTAACAGGTGTAGCATGACAGTCAAATAAAGATTATTTTGAAACATCAGCCTCAACTTAATTGTGTACCTATGAGAAATGTGAATCAATGTGTAACATATGAATGTGTCATCACTTTCTATCCCCACCCAACCCTATAATTCCATATAACAACATCCACTAAATAATGGTATGTGAACATTTCATTAATCATGGACATTTGTCCGTTCCAAACATATATGCATGTTTGTTCGTGCATGTGCCCTGTTCATACCTGCAAATCTGATGGCCTGTTGCCATTAATCAACCCTGCATGTCGTTTGACTGTGTTTTGCTGTTCAAATAATGCATGTGATATTGATATGCCCCTTGTTCAATGGTGTTCATATCTGGGTGTTTGTTTGATGGGAATACCAATGCATGCTGTTACAACTAATCTGAATGGAATAAAATGCCACTAACCCAAACTAACATAACTACTCACAAACCTAGAACGCTTGGGAAGGCAGGTCCCAGCAGACCCACCTCTCCCACCTCAGCTGGCGACTGCACCTGGCACTAGTGCCCAGGCGGACCCCCTCCGGTGGCCCTGTGCCACCTTCGGGTGGAAGCGCTGCAGGGGATGGGGCCCGTCCCCCCTCTGCAAGTGTGGCGGAGGGGTTCGTCCACTCACCCTCCGTGGTGTCCGGTCTGTGGTGCGAAGGAGATCCAAGACACTGTTCTTGGACCCCACGCCAGCTCGAGGCTCGTGTGGCACAGCTAACGGCCCCGGCAGTTGCCCGCCTACACAGCCCCAGCACAGCCCGTCCTGGGCTGTGAAGGAACAGTGGCAACTGCCTATGGGTGGGGATATCAGTTCCACTGTTGCCATCTGTGGGCTCGTGCATCTCGGATATCCCAACCTCCGTCCCGTCAATTGTGTAACCCCCACGTGTGTCATACACCGTCCCTGTATGCGTCTTGTCTGTCTTGTCTGTTAACCTACCCAACCTACCTCCCCAGCTTTACCGACTTCCTTCACCTGTCATACCACTCTCACCTGTAAAAAAAAAAGGGCACTCTGTGCCACAAAAAAATTACGCCCCATACATAGCTGTCCATGTCGCAGACATGTCCGCTGGACATCTAAACTGTTAATTACAATTGGCTGTACAACAAATATTAATATTGTCCTGACACCTCTCTCAGAGGTGGAAGGTTTCAAATGTCTCACCAAAATACATAGAACTATACAGCTGTTGCTGCAAAAGACATGGACATCTATGGGCCTTACCTACACCCTTCCTGCAAATCCCACGCTTCTTTCCCTACTGTCTTACCCTCTTTGTGACCCCTTTTCACCACTTTCCTGTCACCCCTTTTTCTTTTCTTTCAAAGAAAATAGCTGGTGTCTGGCTTGTTAGCGGAGCTCACCGCCAGTGCGCATGCGTGAGCTCCGCGCAAACGAGTGCAGACCTGGTTTAAAGTGCTTAAAAGTGCCTTTATGGCACTTTGATTGGCAGGTCCTGTACTCAGTTCGAAAGTTTGCTAAGAAAAATAAACTCTCACTGTCAGTCTTGAACCCAGGACCTTGGTAACATTAGTCCATATGACCTACCACTAAGCCATGCCTGCTTTACAAGAACACAGTGCTAAAATAAATATAATATGTAATAGTAGGAATCAGTATAAAGGCAATATAGGAGATGTACTATCCAAAGCATGTCAGGTAGAGTTGTAATGGCCAAATTACTGGATTCCCATACTAGTTCAGTGTGAACAGAAACAGCACTGCTACCTGTTAGCTTGTACATAATAATGTAAGGTAATGTACATATGTGAAGGTATGTATATCTACACATACATATATATAAATATATATTAATACATATGAAATATAATCGTAGGTCTCAGTAGCCATACACACTCACTACAGGAAAAAGTTAACATAATTGCTGCAACCTGAATCTGCAACACAGCCTGACCCCTGTGTGACCTACTTACCCTTCTAACTGCTTACAGGTGGCCTCAGCACTTTGATTGACAGGTCCTGTACTCAGTTGGAAAGTAAAAAATTCCCACTCTCAGTCTCGAAACCAGGACCTAGGTAACATTAGTCTGTTTGACCTACCACTAAGCCATGCCTGCTTTGGAAGAACACACTGCTAAAATAAATATAACATGTAATAGTAGGAATCAGTATAAAGGTAATATAGGAGATGTACTATCCAAAGCATGTTTGGTACAGTTTTAATGGCCAAATTACTGGATTCCCATACTAGTACAGTGTGAGCAGAAACAGCCCTGCTACCTGTTAGCTTGTACATAATAATGTAAGGTAATGTACATATGTGAAGGTATGTATATCTACACATACATATATATAAATATATATTAATACATATGAAATATAATCGTAGGTCTCAGTAGCCATACACACTCACTACAGGAAACAGTGAAGATATATGCAGCAACCAGAATCTGCAACACAGCCTGGCTCCTGTGAGACCTACTAAGCCCTTTAACTGCTTAAAGGTGCCTCCAGCACTGTGATTGATAGGCCCTATACTCAACTCAAAAGCAGAATATGAGCATACTAGTAGGCCCTACCACAAGACCATTGTAACACTAGTCTGTATGACCTACCACTAAGCCATGACTCTCATACAGGAATATAGTGCTAAATAAGTGGAACATGTAATAGTAGGAATGAAGATAAAGGCAATATAGTATGTCTACTACCCAAAGCATGTCAGGCAGACTTTTATAGTCCCAATTACTGGATTCCCATACTAGAGTAGTGTTAACGGAAACAGCCCTGCTAATTGTTAGCTTGTACCCAATAATGTCAGCTAATGTACATATATGAAAGTATGTATATGTACACAGAGATATATATATATATATATATATATTTATATAGCAATACATATGACATATAGTTGTAGGTGTCAGTATGCATACACACTCACTACAGGGAACAGGCAAGATAAATGCAGCAACCTGAATCTACAACACAGCATGAAGCATGGGAGATGTACTAACCTTCACACTCACAGAACACTGTCAACAGCATACCAGCATGGTCCACGCCCTACAATCTGAAAGGGCAACGCCTATCTCACATACCCTTTTATAGCAGTGTCCTGAAATCACAGTGAGACATGCAATCAGTACACACCCAGCTGCTTGCAATTAGCAAATGCTGCCTTACAATTGGTGCAGAGGCCATCACATGGACCTATGCAGATACCTACAAAAGCAATGAGTACCCACACTACACTCATGCAATACATTCATTGCACAAAACCGACAGAGAAAGAGAGAGAGAGAGAGAGAACAAAACAGAAATAAAGACAGCCAGCAGCAAAACCAGCAGCAGCAGCAGCAGCAGCAGCAGCAACAGCAGCAAACTTCAAGCAGCACCAGTGACACACCAACAGCTGCCACAAACACAGGTAATGCAAAGTACCAGGTTAATCCTGTGTATACTGTGACACCTCCAAATGTATCATAGTTCACTATCTATAGGTATGTCCATGAGATAGGTTGTGTGTAGATAGTCATGAAATATAAACATATGTAATATTGTTGTACATGTGGGCCATAACTAACACTTCCATAGCTTAGAACACAAGGCCAGTTGTGCATATGATGCAGTAGTTCCCAGGGTCAGTAGAGGTTCCTCCTCATTGGTGTGGGACCACTGTGTATGTATGGCACTGTTCAGGTACATATCCTGTAGTATGGCCAGGGATTAATATCAGTCTGTCATGTGGTGCTATGTCCTCCAGGGGTGAATGTAGCACACATCCAGGGATACCATTTCATAACAGTGATGATATGTGTTCTGCAATGATGAGGGTGGCTCTCACCTGGACATGTGAGAGGATAGGGAGGTTACAGTCATCTGGGATAACTAATAACACGTGTGTAGGACAATGGGGGGGGTACCTGCACCTAAACTGTCTGCAACAATGTTGGCAATATCTGTGCATTTGGTGAATGTGAAGCATCTTAACACTGCAGACAACAGATGCCTTCCGTCATGTGAATCTGCCCTGTGCTGCAGTAGCCTCCTACTATTGTTATACAATATGCCTGTATCTGTATTCGGGTACATGTGCGTGTTACAGTAGCATGTAACACTATACTGAGCACTGGCAGTTAGTTGTCTGTTGTCATGTTGTCTGTATAGAATAAAAGAATTGTTTTATTATCCTACTCCGTTTTGTGGACATTACTTGAACAAGTGTTAACTTACATGTGTTATCAGTACCACCACCTTCTGTTTTGTAGTTTTGTTTGTATAGGGTGCTATCAACATCACTGCTTGTTAAGGGTGATGACCACCCTGCAGTGCATAACCCCATGTGGCAAAAGCCACATCCCACCCCATCATTGTGCACACACACTAACCCCACCAACAGTAAAACACATACTTTCCATTTGCAAGATTCAAACCCATACCTAACTGTGCAATGACAGTAGAAACAGACACATTAGCAGAGTGTGCTATTTGCAGTACTTGGAGAAATCTTTACTAATGCTGTACTTAGAGGGTGCTGACATCATCTGTGTGTAGGAGGAGGGATGTGCACCCTGTAGTGTGTTCTCCCAGTTGGCAAAAGGCAGTTAACCCTCCCAGCATAGTGCACACACAAAAACCACACTCATACATTCCCTTTGCAGGATTCAAACCCCCACCTAACTACGTTATGACACTGAAGAAAGACACATTAGCAGAGCGCGCCATGCAAATTACTGGAGCACTTTACTACAGGTGATATAGTTATACAGTCCTGACATCATTACTGTTTCAAAAGGGGGATCTGCATCCTGTACGATACTGTCACGGTTGCTAATAGGGACATTTCCCACACACACACATTGATGTGTTTGCATATGTGGGGGATCCAGAACACCAGTGTGATTAGTATATGGTTTGATTGCAACAATGAGGGATATACTCCCAGTGGTGAGCAGTTTGTACTCATGTTTGTAAAGATCAGCTCTAGTATATCTGCCCCTCTTGTGGGAAGGTTGGTTACCTGTTCCATAGCCAAAGAATGTCTGATCAATGGGAACCTTAGAGCTTGGGTATTGTGGCTTGTGTAATGTTCACAGTCTATGTTTGGGTAGCTGGCATCACCCAGTATGATGGTGTTTGCAGAGTAATCGAAACTCTCCTGTGTCAGCATGAAGGCTGTGTGGGAGACCTGAGTTTGAGAGGGTGCTGTAAGAGCTCCTCTGTGTCTCTTTCTATGTGGTCCAGGGAGGTATGTCCCAACAGGTAGCTGACTGTGACCCTCCCCTTACTCTGTCTGGAGGGTGGCACGTCTGTCAACAGCTCATGTCAAGCAAGTGCACACCCCTCATAAATGATGTGGAAACCTTCAAAGGCCCAAGGCCTGTTGAAAATATAGACCAGACTGCAGATACCTGTATAGAGGCATTCACTGGACACATTCAGGAATGCATGGATCATGAAGCCACATATGAAAGCATGACCCAATTCTCCAAAGGCAGATGTCCTGGGCGCCGGACACCAGCCATAAACACACTATACAATAGAAGGATGGCGCCACTACATGATACAACAACCTCCCAAAATGTGAAGGCACCACTGATGAGTATTGGAAGACAACTACAGGCACCCATATGATTGTCTAAGGCCATCTTTGAGAGAGGATTCCACAAGCCACTGAGGATAATCACAAGGCTGCCTGTAGTTATGTTAGTAACCTGGGTGGTACTACCCAGATATGCTCAGAGGTAATACAATATGTCACACAAAATATAAAACACACAGACATTGCCATCATCCTAGTGGACAGGTTCAATGCTGCCTTCTCTCCCCACCACACCAAAAGGGAACATATGTCTCACATCACAGTGCTTCCCCCCCTGACATCACAGATGCTCAGGTAAGAGATGCCATTACCAAAGCAATAAACACTGCATCAATGGGACCAGACAGTGTCCCAGGCTGTGTCCTACATGAACCACAAGAAGAGCTACACCCAGACATAACACCACTGTTCAATCCCAGCCTTAATACATGATATGTGGCCAGAGAGTGGCATACAGCAACAGTGGTCCCTCAACATGCAGGTGGTGCCGTCACGGATCCTGGGCACTACTCGCCACATATGTCTGACTAGCTTTGTCTGCAAAGCTATGGCAAGGATCATCAAGAACCTCACATATCTAGATATTGTGGACCTACAGACATGTCACCATACACAGTTTGACTTTGTCAATGGCAAATCCTGCCTATCAAACCTGTTTGCTTTGTTTGAAACAGTCACCAAGGCCACTGTCAAGGGGTAGGAGGTCCACACAGCCTACCTGGACCTTGCATAAGCCTTGGATACAATACCCCACTTGTGCATTCTAGGGAAGCTCACCAGTGTACATATTAACCCCTATGTCACTATGGGTATTGCACAGTGGCTCAAGGGCAGAACACACATGGTAGAATTGCTGGAGCCATGTCAGCCTCCAACCTGGTACAAGTGGTGTCCCACAAGGCAAAGCCCTTGGGGCTGTCATGTTCATTATATATTTGTCATAGGTACAGGCCAACATGGAAGTACTGTGGCTCAGCACGTCACAGGTGACTGCAGACCGAACACCATAATCAACTCAACAGCTAACACGCATCCTCCAAAAGGGACTCTTGCAAACACACGACTTGTGCCACAGCCATGGCCTCAACGTGAATGACAGAAAGAATATAGTCATCCCCTTTGTCAAACACTAAATGACCACAATGTACCACATATGTGTTAATCCAGTAAGTGCAGACCTAGGAATTATGGACCTTGGGGTACGCAGGTTGATAGCATCCTACCATTTGACAACAACATGGACAAAGTGGTTAGGTAAGCATGTGATATGGGCCACATCATCATGGGATCCACATGTAGGCCAGGGGAGGACATTGTGCCCCTTTACTCATCCCTCATCATGCCCATAATTGACTATGATGAACCTGTCGGCATGCACCTTACCAGACACCTGCAGCAACTGGGGCTACCACATATGTACCTCGACAAGGGGATTAAAGTGCTCAAACAGATGCCATATACTGACTGGTTAAAGTAGCAGCAGCTCTACTCAGTGACATACTGCCTCTTAATAGGCAATCTGTGCCTGACATAGAAGGCCAGGTCATACCCTCACGTAATGGCCATGCTGCATCTCAGAATATCCAGATCCCACCAGGATACACGCTGGAAATACTTGAACTTCCTGAGTGATATACATAGGACATGGTGGAGGGGCACATTCACAACTCAGAGTCACCCTTCATTCCTGATTATTATCCCAATAGAGGTTAGGCGGACTGACTCAGTGACTATCTTCAAGAGCGATATTAATGACTGGATGTGACATTGTAGGGTTACCCTGGGTATCACTTATGTGTTACTGTGAGAAAGAGGCACAGTATACTAACCTTGGAAAAGGGCATAGCAAGACAGATTCACAATGCATGTTGAAAGGCACGCACATTCTGGCTAGGTGGATACATGCCCTGGGCAGATATCCCTGTACTGAACCTATGGACCTATGTCTCTTTTCACCATTGGCCCTATGTGCTGTCAATCACCAATGTAATCTCAATACTCGGTAGCATGTGCAAAGGTCAGTTGTCAGTCACCTCTATGGTACAGTTGTGGAATATGTGTGTCATGTAGTAATGTCACAGCTGCCACATGTACACAGTCAACCCTATCCCTACCCATTGATGTACATCACATGTATGAGATGGAAACACATGGCCAAACTGTAACAACAACATACAAGTCAGTCAGATGCATGGACACATATGACTCACTCATTGTCCATGCCACCACAGCTGATGTGGGATGTTGCTCACTGGGATACGTGATAGGGAACATGGAAGGGATCACTGAGCAAGTGACACAGGCTGGTAGACCCCTGACCTTGGTTGGCATCAGACCCTCACCAGGGATTCCGAAAAATTACTGAATGCTAATGAATAAGTTCATAGGTTCATAGGTTCATACTAGGCTATCTGCCCGAGGGCATTTACAAGCCTAGCCCATCGTTTTGTGGCTTACGCCACCCCTTTAGTATGGGGAACTATACCCATTATTTTGCTGTGCCTCTGTCGAGCAGTGACACTGAGGTAATCCCTGGGGTATATCTGCGATCTCCCATCCATTGGTCAAGATTTCTCTTGAACAAGGCCAGCGAGGTGCTCTGCCTCACATGTACCGGGATTTTGTTCCACAGCATAGGGAGTCTTTGGGTGATGAATCTATCCCTCCAGCACGTCCTATTAATAGCCGTGTCAAGGTTTAAGTCTCCGCCCTTGTGGCTCTGATGGATCTAGATTTTTGAGGTGAAGCATATTCATCAAATCTGGGTTTGACATGGCCTTGTATGTTAGGCAAAGGTCACCTCTGAGCAAGCTGGCGACTGAATAGAGCTGGAGTTCTTTCAGTCGGGCAGCATAGGACAGATTTTGAGACCCTTTATCCTTTTGGTGAGGAACTTTGTGGCCTCTCCAGCTGCTGCAAGTGTCGGGTCAGATACATTCGAATGGGGCATTGTACTCAATCATTGGTCTGATGAGTGATGAGTAAAGGGAGACTATGACCTCCCTTGATCTAGATGAGAATCCCTTCATGATAAGGTGGGCAATGTAGAAGGTCTTCCTAACTACTTTAGCTACATGGGTGTCGAATGACAGACTACTATCAACCTGGGTCCCCAGGTCCCTGATAACTTCTTCTGTGCTCAGTGGATTGCCACCTATTTGGTAGCTAGGGGTAACCTTGTTTTTCCCGAAGGGTATGACTATGCATTTTTGGCATTTAACTTTAGGCCGTGGCTCTGGCACCAGTTATCCGTTTCTGTGAGACCCTTCTGAAGGATATCTGTGTCAGATGTGTTTTCTACTATGGCCCAGTTTGCAGTCATCTGCAAACTTTGTCAGCCATAACCCTCCTGTGTTTGCTTGTACCGGAAAAGTAGATGCCAAACAAGAGTGGGCCAGGACTGAGCCCTGTGGGACACCACTTGTGACAGGCTTTGAGTCTGACATGGCGCCAGCAGCTAAGACCCTGTGGGTTCTGTCACTCAGCCAGTTTGCAACCCATCTTGTGATGTATGGGTTGACATTTAAGCTGATGAGTTTTCAATGATACCGAATGGGGTATTGTATCGAAGGCCTTAGCCAGATCGAGGTAGGCTGTATGGACTGCCTTTCCCTCATCAATGGCTTTGGTGACTGTTTGAAAAGTCAACCAAGTTTAAAAGGCATGATCTGCCTTTGACAAAGCCAAACTGGGTTGGATCCAAAGTCTGCAAATTCCCTATGTCTTTATTTATGAGGTCCATTATGATCCTCTCCATGGCTTTGCAGATAAGGCTTGTCAAGCTAATGGGCGGTAATTTCCAGGGTCGGTGGAGGCACCGCCTTTGTGAAGTGGTACCACAGTTGCAGTGCCACTCCTGGGTGCGTATCCAGAGGTAAGACTTTGATTAAACAGCTGTCCTAGCTGTGGGTTTAATTCCTCATTGAGTTCATGGAGCACACAGCCGGGGACACCATCAGGTCCCATGGATGCTGTGTTTTGCTTTGGAGAGCAGTTCTCACTTGGCTGGAGATGTTTGGGGGCTGCAATCGTTTGGTATAGATATCTCTCCTTTTGGGGGAGGAGAAGTTTGCACTGAACCTGTCAGCCAGTATGTTGGCAATGTCTGTAGGATCAGTAATCTTCACATCATTTTGAACTAGCTCTGAGCATATCTGGGAGTTTCCTCCCAGGTTTCTAACATAGCTAAAGAAGGCCTTATGATTGTCTTTTGAGTCTTTAGCTATTTTTCTCTCGAAATTTGCTTTGGATGATTTTATGAGAGCTCTTAGTTTTTTACTTATAGTGATCAAGGGTGTCTTACCTTTTAAGGATTTTGCTCTATCTTGTAGTAGCTTCCTCCTTTTGTTGTAGAGTTTGTTTATGGCTGGGGTCCACCAGACTGGACGCTTGCCTTTGGTACAAAGAGTCTTTGTTTTGCTTGGGATTGCCTTATCCATGCAGTCCTGCAGGTGCTGGTAGAAGGCATTTGTAAGTGATTCAGCGGCTTGAGTACTGTTTTCCGCCGGCTCGGGGCCTTAAAGGAGACCACACTAGTCTTTAGAAGTGTGAAGTCGGCTTTTGAAGTTCTTTACTGTGGTCTTTTTATTTCAGGTGGGGGTGGGATGAGGACCTCCAGCGAGATTAGTTGTGGTCTGATCTCACCAGTGAGGGGTACACCTCCGTGTTGAACATTGTGCTCCCATGTTCGTGATGATGAGATCAAGTATGTTATCTCCTCTTGTGGGGATGGTGACTAGTTGTTCCATGGCATTTGAGTTTATGAATTCCAGGAACTTTTGGGCTAGGGTGTTTGGGCTTGAGTAGTGTTCCCAGTCTATATTAGGGTAATTGAAGTCACCTAGTATGATGGTGTTTGGTGATACATTTATCCCCTCTAGTGTTTTCAGGAAGGCCATGTGAGGTTCCTGAGTTTGTGAGGGTGGCCTGTAACATGCTACAATTTGCAGAGCAGTCTTGCCTATGGTTAATTGCACCTAGATGGTCTCCGATGCATCGTGCGTTGCCACCAGTCTTGAGGTGTGGGTGTCCTTGATGAATATGGATACCCCCCCTCCTTTCTTGGTATTGTCCAGATTTTGGGGCTGGAACGCATGATATGAGGTAAAACCTGATAGCGCTGGGGTGCTCTCAGGAGCCTTGAACCAGGTTTCTGTCACAGCACAGACATCGATGTTCTCCATACTGAGAAGGGCCTCGAGTGCGTGCATTTTGAGATTTAGACTTCTGGCATTGAGCAGCATTACCCTTAGTTTTTTCCTTTTTGTGTTCTAGGGTGGTAGGTTTAGAATTTGAGCCTTGCCTAAAAAGGCACTATGGGGTGGCAAGAGCCTTTGCCAATATCCGGAATCCCAGGGTGACAGGTGCAAGCCGTCCCTCATGAAGCAGCGTGGCTTGTCCAGCATGTCATCCCAGGCAGACAGACACTGGATCCCCTTTGAATGACACCAGTGTTTAAGCCAATTGTTAAAGCTGATCATCTTATCTCTGTATTGTGGCATCATTCTTGGTGAAGGTAGGATACTGCTCAAGGTCAGGGTCATACCTGTCTGGGCTACATAATCAGAGAGCTCCTCAATGTCTCTTTTCATGTAGTCCAAGGAGGTACGTCACAGGTCGTTTACACCAGCGTGGACAATGACTGAATCATATTTGTACCTGCTGTTGAGAGACCTGAGTGCTTGCGTTATGTGGCGGATTCTAGCGCCCGACAGGCAGCTTACTGTGACCTTCTCCTTACTCAGCCTGGTGGCGGGACGCCAGTGTGTCTGACTATGGAGTCACCAATGACTAGTGTGTCTGGCATTGTATTTGGCCTAGGGCTGTGACTGTTTGACACTCTGACTGTGAGGTCTATGTGTTGCAGGTGTTGTGTTCTGAGGTGGTGGTTGTTTGGGTGTCTGCTTTGGTGGCCTCTGCTGTTTTGGTAGATTTTTGATCAGAGCCTCGAGTATGTCTTTGTGTGTTTATGTGTATGATTTGAGGTTGTAATGGTAATATGTGAGACTGGGTCTATAGTGTGTGTGGTAACCTTCTCCTCCTGACTGGTCTTGCCAGTCCTATGTTGAGAGAGCTCAGCCTCCAGTTTGGCCGTATAGTTGCATCTCTCATGTATTTGTGTTTTGTGGGAGGAGGAGAGGGTTGTCTGTGTACATGAGGCAATTGTAACATTGCCTCAATATTCCCAGGTTCACCAGCTGAGCAGGAGAGGACACTAGCAACTGATCCTCGACATGCTAGAAGGAATAGACAAAAAACTTTAAAAAGATTCGGGGACGTGGGTGACCGAGAAATGGGGGTTGCCTTTTTGGGGTACTATCTATGACAAGAGTGCCGTATCAAGGTAATAAGTACTGTAGGAGCAAGTGCTACGTTTAACAGATAGAGAATAGTGTACTTGGAGTCAAGTAGAGATGATCTTTTAATTATAGGATCGCTGATTAGATCAGTAGTATAGTTCGAGGAAGGTAGTTTTAAGGGAAAATTTGAAGAGTGGACTTTAGGTAGCCGAATAGTTTAAACCTGCTTAACCGGCACTGCCCTAGTGTGCAACAGTAGCAACTCAGCTAAATCGGCTAAATCGGGCTAAATCGGCTAAATCGCGCTAAAGCGTGCTTTATAGCAGGGGCTGGAAAAGACAGGAAATGACCCAAATTGGCCAACAAACCACAAGTCACTGCCCTAAACCACTCCTCTGAGGACAAATGAAGGAGTTATGGAAATGACCCTAGTGGCCAATAAAACTACAGTTTCAAGTCAGTAACCACCTCTCCGGGGGCAGGAAGCTGCTCAATGTTAGTCATTGCCACTGATAAACACAGAGACCCTCCTTCAGCCCAAGCAAAAATGGCCTCACAGAAACTTTCAAACAGTTCAGGAACAGCAAGCCTGTAACTGAACTTTTTCAACTCTCAGAAAAGTGGGATAAAGCAAGATTTTTTGTTTTGTTTTTACAGAGATAGCAGAGGTTCACAAGTAATATCAAGTTATAACAGTGCAGTAAATGACCCCACACAAGAGTGCTAGGTCAAGGACAGAAAATATGCAAGTTTTAAGAAAAACGATTTAAAATTAAGTGCAAACAGGAAATTCAGCAAACAGCTTTTGGTTGTGCTCTAAATACAGCTACTAATACAGAAATCAAGTTTAACAAGCCAGAAAATGCTCAAGCTAGGCAGCTATGCAGAAAAACTTAGCAAATAAACAGAGAAAAATACTTAAAATCTCAAAAGTGGCTCCCTTCTTCTCTCAGCGTTTTTCCTCTTGGAGGGTGCTTCACCAACAGCCAACAAGCCTGAAAAGACGCTCAAACCACGAGGCAACTAGGTTTTAAGAGAGGAAGATGAAGGAGTTATGGAAATGACCCCTAGTGGCCAATAAAACTACAGTTTCAAGTCAGTAACCACCTCTCCGGGGCAGGGAAGCTGCTCAATGTTAGTCACTGCCACTGATAAACACAGAGACCCTCCCTCAGCCCAAGCAAAATGGCCTCACAGAAACTTTCAAACAGTTCAGGAACAGCAAGCCTGTAACTGAACTTTTTAACTCTCAGAAAAGTGGGAAAAAGCAAGATTTTTTTGTTTTTGTTTTTACAGAGATAGCAGAGGTTCACAAGTAATATCAAGTTATAACAGTGCAGTAAATGACCCCACACAAGAGTGCTAGGTCAAGGACAGAAAATATGCAAGTTTTAAGAAAAAACGATTTAAAATTAAGTGCAAACAGGAAATTCAGCAAACAGCTTTTGGTTGTGCTCTAAATACAGCTACTAATACAGAAATCAAGTTTAACAAGCCAGAAAATGCTCAAGCTAGGCAGCTATGCAGAAAAACTTAGCAAATAAACAGAGAAAAATACTTAAAATCTCAAAAGTGGCTCCCTTCTTCTCTCAGCGTTTTTTCCTCTTGGAGGGTGCTTCACCAACAGCCAACAAGCCAGAAAAGACGCTCAAACCACGAGGCAACTAGGTTTTAAGAGAGGAAGATGAAGGAGTTATGGAAATGACCCCTAGTGGCCAATAAAACTACAGTTTCAAGTCAGTAACCACCTCTCCGGGGGGCAGGGAAGCTGCTCAATGTTAGTCACTGCCACTGATAAACACAGAGACCCTCCTTCAGCCCAAGCAAACAACACCCTAGCTGAATGGTTCTTAGCATGCAGTCACTGCATTGCTATGGAATACTGTCTTACCACTCCCACAACAGGTGAGAACATGCAGCTCCTGTACATTAACAACATGTAGACCTTATGCCCCAGACCAGGTGTGCATCCCTCACTACTAGGCTGATAGCATCTACATCTCACACTGTATATACACATCCCACATGCAGCATCTGCACAGAAGACCACGGTCATAATGTTACCCTGTGCAAATACCATGTATTCACATGTGGCAGGCATCACACATGGTAACTATTGAAAGTCACAGGTACATATGTGTATTTGGCACACACATACATCATGTGTTCATTGCCATAACCGGTGTAATCAATGTCATGCATTATTGTGAGGGACAACCCACATACATGGGCATTCTGTGTGTGCACAACACACATGGCATGTCTGTAATCAAAAGCCATACATAATTGTGATATCGTTTAGAAATGGGTATGTGCATCCTGTAGTGTGTGTTCCCAGTTGCCAAAAGGGATATATCAATCATACACACTTAACCCCCTTCACACACACTTGTCATGTGCCGGATTCAAACCCCTACCTAGCTATGTTAAGACACTAGAGACCGACGCATTAGCGCAGCGCACTATTTGCATTACTGGGGAATGTCTTTTCCCCTGATATACTTATAGGGTGCTGACATCATCAGAGTTTAGAAAGTGGAATGATCACCCTGTGGTGTGTTTTCCCAGTTGCCAAAAGAGATGTTTTTTTCATACACACTTACCCCCTTCACACACACTTGCCACCTGCTGGATTCAAACCCCTACCTAACTATGTTATGACACTAGAGACAGACGCATTAGCACAGCGCGCTATTCGGATTACTGAGCGAATCCTTTTCTCCAATATACTTATAGGGTGCTGACATCATCAGAGTCTAGAAAGTGGAATGATCATCCTGTGGTGTGTTTTCCCAGTTGCCAAAAGGGATGTTTCTTTCATACACACTTACCCCCCTTCACACACACTTGCCACCTGCTGGATTCAAACCCCTACCTAACTATGTTATGACACTAGAGACGGACGCAGTAGCACGGCGCGCTATTCGGATTACTGAGAGAATCCTTTTCTCCAATATACTTATAGGGTGCTGACATCATCAGAGTCTAGAAAGTGGAATGATCATCCTGTGGTGTGTTTTCCCAGTTGCCAAAAGGGATGTTTCTTTCATACACACTTACACACACACTTACCCCCCTTCACACACACTTGCGACCTGCTGGATTCAAACCCCTATCTAACTATGTTATGACACTAGAGATGGACGCATTAGCATGGCACGCTATTCGGATTACTAAAAGAATCCTTTTCTCCAATATATTTATAGGGTGCTTACATGATCAGTGTCTAGAAAGGGGGATGAGCATCCTCTGGTGTGTTTTCACATTTGCTAGGGGTAACATTTGGACCAAGTGTATGAGCATGCCCAGTTCAGCCTTCCTGTGTCATGTTGTGTGAAAGATGTCTCATTTATCTAAGTGTGTGAGCATGCCCAGTGTGGGCTTTACATATGTTGAACTCTGCAGCCCATCACATTTGTGGATGAGTGTGACCTTCAACAAATACCTCCAGTTTATGGTTGTGTGTTCTGTGCCATGTTGTGTAGTTACTGTCCGAATGCTTTTTGTGTGAACAAAACTGGGAGTATACTGTGCCTGCAGGTTTTGCATGGGATACTTTGCACACAATTGTCAACATCCGTTCATACTGACCTAATACTGTAGCACTGTCTAGTGTAGTGTTTCAGTACTTTCACTGTGGTGGTCAGTATCCTGGGCTTCAGTCCTATCACTGATTTACATTTCCATAGTGTGCACAACAGGCTGGTTAGGGTCCAGTTGTGCACATCTGCACAAAGGCAGTGCCTCTACAGACCCTGTTAATTGCTGCCCCATAAGCTTAACAAGTGTAGTCTGCAAATCTATGGAGAGGATCATAATTGAGCTTATAAACAAAGATATAGGGGACATGCAGACATTGCACCCATCCCATTTTGGCTTGGTCAGGGGCAGCTCATGCCTTTTGTACTGGGTTGACATCTTCAAATTGGTCACTTAGGCCATTGTTGGGGAAAGGCAGTCCATACAGCCTACCTTGGCCTTGCTAACACTTTCAACACAATACCCCACTCAGGTATTGTGGAAAGCCCTAACAACTGAAATGTAAACCCATATGTCACAAGATGGGTTGCAAACTGGCTTAAGGACGGGACCCACAGGGTTAGAGTTGCTGGCACTATGTTAGACTCCAGGCTGGTCACAGGTGGTGTCACACAGGGCTCAGTCCTTGGCCACCATTGTTTGTCATGTACTTCCCAGGAGTACAGGCCAACATGGGAGGACTTTGGATGACAATGTTAGCAGATGACTGCACACTGGGCACCATAGTGGACAGTGCATCACACACAGATATCCTTCAGAAGGGACTCACAGTAACTGATAGCTGGTGCCAGGGCCATGGCCTGAAGTCAGAGTGCACAACATGTGTAGACATACCCTTCAGGAAAAGCAAGGTGACCCCAAGCTACCATATTGGTGGCAATCCTCTAAGCACAGAGGAGGTTATCATGGACCTGGGGACCCAGGTTGACAGTCACCATTCTTCTGAGACTCACATTGCTAAAGTGGCTAGGAAGACCTTCTACATTGCCCACCTGATAAGGATGGGATTCACATCCAGATCTAGTGGGTCATTGTTCCCCTGTACTCTTCAGTTATCAGACCGGTGATCGAGTCAAATGCCCTATTCTGGCTGTATCTCACCCAACATCTGCAGCAATTGGAGACACCCTGACTGTACCCCACCTAAAGGATCAAGGAACCACAACAGCTGTCATATGCTGCCAGATTGAACACACTCACACTCTATTCACTCACATACCGTCTGCTTAGAGGTGACATGTGCCTGACATGCGAGGCCATGTCCAAACAGAGATTAATGGACATGCTCCACCTCAGACTCAGAAGATCCACCTGAACCACTAGTGCAGGTGACTGACACCTTAGCAGGGATGTATGTTGGACATGTTGGAGGGATGGAGTTATCACTCGGAGACTCCCTATGCTGTGGAATACAATCCTGGTCCATTTGAGGCAGAGCACCTTGCTGGCTGTGTTCAAGAGGTATCTTGACCTAATGCTAGTCGGAGAATGTGTTTGTCCATCAACACATTGTAAGCGTAGTTTGGCATGTCATATGTCTTGTTTAGTATACTGTGCCTATGTCTACCTGTGACATAACATTGATACCCAGGGTAAACCTCCCATCTTCCATCCACTCATTAGGATTCCTGTTGAGGGGACTCAACCAGTGTCTTTATGGACAACCTGTACTGGTAGTTTACTCATGTGTGGGGGTGGCTTCTGTGTTTTGGATAATGCAGTACAGCCTGTCCTATATATGTCAGTGCTGGGGTTCAGGTCCCTCATGTGCATAGCTACCTGCCATTCAGATTGTACAAGGTGCAGCATGTGCATTGATTCCAGCTTGGACATGGCTTTCTACATCAGGCACAGCTTGCATCTGGGTGGACAGCATGGCAGTGTGTGGAGCTGCACTCTGTTTAATCAGACTACACATTACATGTGTTCCAGCTCTGTCATACTCCTGGTGAGGTACTGTTGTGGACTTTACAGGTGCTGGATGTGTGTGCATGAGGTACACCCCACAGGGGCTGTTGTGGTCATTACTACTGCTGATGAAAGATAACTGCAAAACCAGAATGACCTCCCCTTAGCTAGATGTCAGACAGCATGGACCATACAATCACAACTGGAAACAGGGTTCTACACCTACCACCCTAGAACACAGTAAAGGAAAGACACTAAGGCTAATGCTGCTCAATGCCCAACGTCTCTACCTCAAGCTGCACACACTCTATGCCCTTCTCAGTATGTAGCACATTGATGTCTGTGCTGTGCCTGAAACCTGGTTCACAGTTTCTGACAGCACCCCAGCACTATCGGGTGTTACCTCATCTCATGCATTCCGGCACCAGCATCCCGACAACACCAAGAAGGATGGTGGGTGTCCATATTCATCAAGGACACCCTCACCTCATGGTTGGTGGCAACACACGATGCATCGGAGACCATCCAGGTGCCAGTGACCGTAGGCAAGACTGCTCTGCAGTTTGTAGCATGTTACATGCCACCCGCTCAAACTCAGGTACCTCACACAGCTATCCTGCAAACACTGAAGGGGATAAATGTATCTCCAAACACCATCCTACTGGGTGATTCCAACTATCCACATATAGACTGGGATCACTAATCATGCCACAACACTCTAACACAAAGGTTCCAAGAGTTCATACACTGAAATGCCATGGAACAACTGGTCCCAACTGCCTCAAGTGGAGGCAACATACTAGAACACATCATCACAAACATGGGGTCACACTGTTCAACACCAGACGTATACCCATCATTGGTGAGATCAGATCATGGACTACTCTCAGTGGGAGTCCACATCCCACCCACACCCCAGATGGGAAAAGAAATGGTGAAGACCTTGTCAAATGCCGACTTCACATTTCTGAGCACTGGTGTGGTCTCTTTCAAGGCCCCCAGGCCAGCGGACACCATTACCCAAGCCACTGTATCACTTAGAAATGCCTTCTACCAGCACCTCCAGGACTGCATGGTTCAGGCAATCCAAAATAATTATGACTCTTTGTACCACAGGCAAGCATCCAGTCTGGTGGACCCTAGCCATAAACAAGCTGTACAACACAAGGAAGGAGCTACTACAAGATAGAGTGTAATCCGTAGGGGGGAAGACACCCCTGCTCATTGTGAGTAAAACACTGGGTTCCCCCATACAATCATCCGAGGCATGTTTAGAGAGTAAACCCACTCAGGACTCCAGGGACAATCATGAGGCCTTGCTTACCTATGTTTGAAACCTGGGAGGAAACTCCCAGATATGCTCAGACTTAGTTCAGAATGATGTTGATATCACTGCACCTACAGACATTGGCAACATACTGGCTGACAGGTTCAGTGCAGATTTCTCCCCCCCCCTCCCCCCAACTGGGGGGGTATGTACACCAGAGGATTGTAGCCGCCCAAACATCTCCACTGCTGGGGTGGGAACTGCTCAATCCAAGGCAGAAAACACTTTATCCATGGGACCAGATGGTGTCCCCAGTTGTGTGCTCCATGAACTCAATGAGTAATTACACCCGCAGTTAGGGCAGCTGTTTAATCTTAGCCTCACCTCAGGATATGTTCCCAAGGAGTGGCATACAGCAATGGTGGACCCACCTCACAAAGGGGGTGCCTCCACCACCCCAGAAACTACCATCCCATCCCCTTGACAAGCCTGTTCTGCTAGGCTATGGAGAGGATCATAATGGGAATTCTAAATGAAGACATAGGGGACTTGCAGACATTGGGTCCAATCCAGTTTGGCTTTGTCAAGGGCAGATCATGCCTTTTAAACTTGGTTGACTTTCTCAAAACACTCACCCAGGCCATTGACGTGGGCAAGGCAGTCCACACAGCCAACCTTGATGTGGCAAAGGCTTTCGACACAATACCCCACTCAGGTATCATTGAAAACATCACAAGCTTAATTGTGAACCCATACATCACAGCATGGGTTGCAAACTGGCTAAGTGACGGAACACACAGGGTCAAAGTTGCTGGTGCCAGTTCACACTCCAGAGCTGTCACAAGTGGTGTCCCACAGGGCTCAGTCCTGGGCCCACATTTGTTCAGTATCTACTTTTCAGAAGTACGAGCAAGCACAGGAGGATTATGGCTGACAAAGTTTGAAGATGACTGCAAACTGGGAAGCATAGTTGGAAACCCATCTGACACAGACATCCTTCAGAAGGATCTCATAGAGACGGCTAACTGGTGCCACAGCCATGGCCTTACATTAAACACTAAACAATGCATAGCCATACCCTTCAGGAAGAACAAGGTTACCACTACTTCCCATCTAGGTGGCAATCCTCTAAGCACAATGTACGTTATCAGGGACCTGGGCACCCAGATTGACAGTGACCTTTTGTTTGACACTCACATTGCCAGGGTAGTTTGGAAGGCCTTCTACATTGGCCACCTCATCATGCAGTGATTCACATCTAGATCAAGGGAGGTCATTGTTCCCCTGTACTCATCACTCATCAGACCAATGATTGCATACAATGCCCCATTCAGATTGGATGGGCCCACATATTCCTCGACAGGAGGTGAAAGGGTCTCAAACATATTTCTTATGCTGCCCGACTGAAGGAATTCCAGCTGTATTCAGTCGTTTACTGTCTGCTCGGAGGTGACCTGTGCCTGACATACAAGACTATGTCCAACCCAGGATTAATGAACATGCTTCACCTCAACACCTCTACATCCATCAGAACTACAAGGGCAGGAGACCTAAACCTCAACACAGATATTAATAGGATGTGCTGAAGGGACAGATTCCTCACCCAGAGAGTCCATATGCTGTGGAAGAACATCCTGATACATGTGAGGCTGAGCACCTCACTGGCTTTGTTCAAGTGAGATTGTGACCAATGGATGGGAGATTGCAGGTATACCCCAGGGATAACCTCAGTATCACTGCTTGACAGAGGCACAGCAAAATAATGGGCATATTATCCATCAACTTGCACGGGTGGCAGAAGCCACAAAACTCTGGGCTAGGCTTATAAATGCCCTAGGGCAGATAGCCTAGTATGAACCTGTGAACATAGGCCTGGGGCAGTTTCTGCTATTAGGACAGTGGTCTGCAGCAAGCTATATAGTAGTAGTCGGTTTTAGCCATTGGTTTTTGACCATGGCTATTCCATGTTGCTTCTTGTTGTGGTACAAACATGGGTGTGTGGTTATCCATGCTATTTATTGCTAGTCACCCTCATTTTGTATCTTGTTCCATGTTTTTGCACATGTACATCACTGTATGATGTGCAGCTATTTCCACAGGGTCATATGAGTGGATATGGATGTTAGTTGGGGTCCTCAGGTGTGCATATTGTACATGATATTACATTACTTAACACATGGCATTCATGCCTCGGGTGGTGCTGCAGGGCCACCTCTGTCGGATACACATACTACACTCCCTGTACGTTTGGAAGCAGGTTGTGTCATGTTAGGCATCCCTGTTACTGTATGACTGAGTCAGAGCGGGTATCAGTCCCAGTGTTCCTACTGACCAAGCATATGTGCTATGCGTTGCCTCTTTGCCAAGGCCAGGTCATACTGGGCACGCCTCCTTCTTCATTCATGCTAACGAGTGCAGACCTGGTTTAAAGTGCTTAAAAGTGCCTTTATGGCACTTTGATTGACAGGTCTTGTACTCATTTTGAAAGTCTGGAGACAAAAATAAATTCCACTGCCAGTCTCGAACCCAGGACCTTGGTAACATTAGTCTGTATGACCTACCACTAAGCCATGACAGCCATACAAAAGCACTCTGCTAAAATAAATATAACAGTCAATAGTAGGAATTAGTATAAAGGCAATATAGGAGATGTACCATCCAAAGCATGTGAGGCAAAGTTTTAATGGCCAAATCACTGGATTCCCATACTAACCTTCACACTCACAGAACACTGTCAACAGCATACCAGCATCGTCCACGCCCTACAATCTGAAAGGGCTACGCCTATCTCACATACCTTTTTATAGCAGTGTCCTGAAATCACAGTGAGACATGCAATCAACACACACCTGGCTGCATGCAATTAGCAAATGCTGCCTTACAATTGGTGCAGGGGCCATCACATGGACCTATGCAGATACCTACAAAAGCATTCAGTACCCACACTCCACTCATGCAATACAGTCATTGCACAAACCTAATGAGAAAGAGAGAGAGAGAGAGAGAGAGAGAGAGACAGAGAGAGAAGAGAAAATATACAGACAGCCAGCAGCAAAACCATGAGTAGCAAACAGCAAGCAGCAAGCAAGCACCACTGACACAGCAACAGCTACCACAAACACAGGTAATGCAAAGTAGCAGGTTAATACTGTGTTTACTGTGACACCTCCAAATGTATCATAGTTCACTATCTATAGCTCTGTCCATGAGATAGGTTTTGTGTGAATAGTCCTGAAATATATACATATGTAATATTGCTGTACATGTTGCCCATACGTGACACTTCCGTAGCTTAGAACAGAAGGCCAGTTGTGCATATGATGCAGTAGATACCAGGGTCAGTAGAGGTTACTCCTCATTGGTGTGGGACCACTGTGTATGTATGGCACTCTTCAGGTACACATCCTGTAGTATGGCCAGGGAGTAATATCAGTCTGTAATGTGGTGCCATGTCCTCCAGGGGTGAATGTAGCACACATCCAGGGATACCATTCTGTAACAGTGATGCTATGTGTCCTGCAATGTTGAGGGTGGCCCTCACCTGGACATGTGAGAGGATAGGGAGGTTACAGTCATCTGTGATAACTAATTCCACTTGTGTAGGAGAATGGGGGGGGGATATCTGCACCTAAGCTGTCTGCAACAATATTGCCAATATCTCAAACATGTTTTCCATAGGGAAATGCACACACAGTAACATCCCACATCCACACACTTGCCACATTCAGGCTTCAAAACACTATCTAGGTATATTCTGGTACATCTGCATGTTACAGTAGCATGTAGCACTATACTGAGTAGTGTCAGTTGTCTGTTGCCATGTTGTTTGGATAGAGTAAAAGGAGCATTTGTTTATCCTACTTTGTTTTGTGGACATTACTTGAAGTGTAACCTTACATGCATCATTGGTAACAACACCTTCTGTGTTGTTGTTCTGTTTGTACAGGGTGCTGTCAACATCACTGTTTGTTAAGGGAAATGTGCACCCTGCAGTGCATAGCCCCATTTGGCAAAAGAGACATCCCACCCCCGCCATTGTGCACACACACCAACCCCACCCACAGTAAAACACATACTTTCCATTTGCAAGGTCCAAACCCCTACCTAGATGTGTTATGACTCTAAAGGCAGACACATTAGCAGAGTGTGCTATTTGCATTAGTAGGAGCAATTTTTTCCAATGCTGTAATTAGAGGGTGCTGACATCATCTGTGTTTATGAAGAGGGATGTGCACCCTGTAGTGTGTTCTCCCAGTTGGCAAAAGGAGCTTTCCCTCCACAGCATTATGCACACACACAAACCCCACTCAAACTAACACACATACATTCCCTTTGCAGGATTCAAACCCCTACCTAACTATGTAATGATACTAGAGACGGACGCATTAGCAGAGCGCGCTATTCGCATTACTAGGAGATTTCATTTCAGTTGATCTACTTATAGGGTGCTGACATCATCAGTGTTTAGAAAGTGGAATGAGCTCCCTGTGGTGTGTTTCCACAGTTGCCAAAAGGGATGCTCTTCTCATACACACTTACCCCCATTCAAACACACACATGCCACTTGCTGGATTCAAACCCCTACCTAACTATGTTATGACACTACAGACAGACGCATTAGCAGAGCGCACTATTCGGATTACTGGGAGGTAGCATTTCTACTGATCTACTTATAGGGTGCTGACATCTTCATTGTTTGGAATGGGGAATGTGCATCCTGTGGTGTGTTTTCACAGTTGTTAAGAGAAACATTTGAACTAAGTGTGTGAGCATGCCCAGTTCAGCCTTCCCATGGCATGTTGTGTGAATGATGTCTCATTTATCAAAGTGTGTGAGCATGCCCAGTGTGAGCTTTCCATATGTTGAACTATGCAGCCCATCACAGTTGTGGATGAGTGTGAACTCCAAAAAATAACTCCTGTTTAAGGTTGTGTGTTCTGTGACATGTTGTGTAGTTACTGTCCAGATGCTTCCTGTGAACACAACAGGGATTATACTGTGCCTGCAGGTTTTGCATGGGATACTTTGCATACAATTGTTAACATCCATTCATACTGACCTAGCACTGTAGTACTGTATAGTGTAGTGGTTCAGTACTTTCACTGTGGTGGACATTATCCTGGGCTTTAGTCCTATCACTGATTTACATTTCCATACTGTGCACAACAGCCTCTTTAGGGTCCAGTTGTGCACGTCTGCACAAAGGCAGTGCCTCTATGGACTCTGGTAATTACTGCCCCATAAGCTTAACAAGTGTAGTCTGCAAAGCTATGGAGAGGATCATAATGGAGCTCATAAAGAAAGATATGGGGGACATGCAGACATTGTACCTGTCCCAGTTTGTGTTGATCAAGGGCAAGTCATGCCTTTTGTACTTGGTTGACATTATCAAAACAGTAACTAAGGCCATTGATGAGGGAAAGGCAGTCCATAGAGCCTACCTTGCCCTTGAAAACACTTTCAACGCAATACCCCACTCAGGTATTGTAGGAAACCCTACCAACAGAAATGTACACCCATATGTCACAAGATCAGGTTTCAAACTGTCTTATGGACAGGACCCACAGGGTTAGAGTTGCTGGCACTATGTCAGACACCAGGCCAGTCACATGTGGTCTCACACAGGGCTCAGTCCTTGGCCCCCTATTGTTTGTTATCTACTTCTCAGAAGTACAGTCCAACATGGGAGGACTTTGGCTGACAAAGTTTGCAGATGACTGCACACTGGGTGCCATAGTGGACAGTGCATCAGACACGGATATCCTTCAGAAGGGGCTCACGGACACTGATAGCTGGTGCCAGAGCCATGGCCTGAAGTCAACTTGCAAAACATGTGTAGTCATACCCTTCAGGGAAAGCAAGGTAACCCCAAGCTACCATATAGGTGGCAATCCTCTAAGCACAGAGAAGGTTATCATGGACCTGGGGACCCAGGTTGACAGTCACTGTTCTGATGACACTCACATTGCTAAAGTGGCTAGTAGGACCTTCTACATTGTCCACATGATCAGGAAGGGATCCACATCCAGATCTAGTGGGTCATTGTTCCCCTGTACTCTTCACTTATCGGACCGGTGATCTGGTACACTGCCTTATCTGGATGTATCTCACCTGACATCTGCAGCAAGTGGAGAGACCCTGAATGTCCCCAACAAAAGGATAAAGGGTCTCCAACATCTGTCATATGCTGCCAGATTGAAGACACTACAGCTCTATTCAGTCACATACTGTCTGCTTAGAGGTGACATGTGCATGACATGCAAGCATGTCCAACCAGGGATTAATGGACATGCTCCACCTCAAAATCGTCAGATCCACCTGAACCACTAGTGCAAGTGACTTACACCGTAGCAGGGATGTACATTGGACATGTTGGAGGGGTGGATGTATCACTCGGAGACTCCCTATGCTGTGGAATACAATCACGGTCCATGTGAGTCACAGCACCTTGCTGGCTCTGTTCAAGAGGTATCCTGACCTGTGGATGGGAAATCATAGGTTTACCCCGGGGATCTTCACTGTGTCACTGCTGGAGACAGGCACGTCCAACTAATGGGCACAGTACTGTTTCCATATAAGGGGTGGCGTGCGCAACCAGACTCTGGGCTAGGCTTAGAACTGCCTGGGGGCAGATAGCCTAGTATGAACCTATGAACCTATGAACCTATCTGACCATGTTGCATTATGTTCATATGTGAACTACTTACAACGGCCTCATCCAACATCAGTAGTGTATTCCACAACATGGGTGTACATTGGCAAACACTACCGATGTGCCCAAGGCCATTTCTAATGCTTATTGGATAGTGTGTTTGTCCATCAACACATCGTAAGTGCAGTTTGACATGACATATGTCTTGTTTTGTATACTGTGCCTCTGTCTACCTGTGACACAACATTGATACCCAGGGTATACCTACCATCTCCCATCCACTCGTCAGGATCCCTGTTGAGTAGAATCAATGAGTGACTCTATGGATAACCTGTACTGGTAGTTTACTCATGCGTGGGGGTGGCTTCTGTGTTATGGATAATGCAGTACAGCTTGTCCTATGTATGTCAGTGCTGGGGTTCAGGTCCCTCATGTGCATATCTCCTGCCATTCACATTGTACAAGGTACGGCATGTGCATTGCTGCCAGCTTGGACATGGCTTTCTACATCAGGCACAGCTTGTGTCTGGGTGGCCAGCATGGCAGTGTGTGGAGCTGAATTCTGTTTAATCAGGCGACACATTACATGTGTTCCAGCTCTTTGATACTCCTGGTGAGGTACTGTTGTGGACTTTACAGTTGCTGAATGTATCTGCTGAGGTACACCACACAGGCGCTGTTGTGGTCATTTGTAATGCTGCTGAAAGATAACTGCAAAACCACAATGACCTCCCGTTAGCTAGATGTCATAACCCTCATGATTAGGTTGGTATACGGATTGTTTCTGTTAACCCTACAGCCACATTTTTGTCCAATGCAGGATATCTATCACCTTGTGTCCCCCATTCTGGCATTACATGTTAGGTATGTCATGGTCGACACCTATGTGGGAATTGGTGGTCACTTACTGGATATCCACAGAGGCTGACTATACTGTTTTCACCATTTAACATGCTGACATGGCTATGGCACCAGTTGTCTGTTTCTATGTGGCCCTTTTATTGGATGCTTGTGTCAGCTGGTGTATCAGATATGTCAGGCGGCTTGTTGTCCTCTACAAACATGTTCCAGCACAGTCCTTACTTGTTGGCCTGTACCTATGGGGCATATATACCAGATGGTGAAGGTCCCAGGACCAAGCTTTGTGGGATGCCTGTTATATGTGGTTTGTCGTCTGACATGGCTGCTGCATGTCTGACCATGTCAGTTCTGTCGTTGGTCTGGTTTGCAACCCCTCTCATGACATTGGGGTGTATATATCAGCTGGTGAGCAAATCTATACGGAACACATAGGGTATTGTACAGAAGGCTTTGCAAGGTCCGGCTACACTGTGTGGACCACATTGCCCTCATCACTGACTTCAAGTACTGTTTCAACTGAGTCACACATGTTTAGGGGTGGGGTCTGCACTTTGTAAACCCACACTGGGTAGGGTCGGGTGTCAATAGATCCACAATATCATTATGTCTGTGGTACATGCTGGTCCTTTCCATAGCTGTGCAGACCAAACCTCTCATGATTCTGTGGTGGTTGTTTTACTATCCATTCAGGAGACACCTTTGTTGAGAACACCCACTGTTGTTGTACACTGCTCTTTGGAGTGCGTACCCTGTGGTAAGGGTGACATAATGTCTGCGAGGGGGCAGTCTGCTGGGCAAGGTATTTGGCATAATGGGGGCGGGTTTGCACTGCACATGTCAGGATGTATGTTGGCTATACCTGTGTGTGTCTGGTATGTTGTTTGTAATATCTGTGTGATCCGGAGCATATCCAGGAATCAACAACATGCTTACTACCATCATTTGCAACAGCCTTGGGGTTATCTGTAGTGTCCTGTACAATCTGTATCATAATGGGTTCATACTAGGCTACCCCCCTAGGGCATCTGTAAGCCTGCATGTCCATTTTGTTTGATGGATTCTGGGAATTGTCTACACCTGTGTCAGTGCTAGTATGATACCAGGGTATAGTGACAAACAGCTCAGAAGCTGACTTCACACTTCTTCGGACTGAGATGGTATCCATTAAGCCCACTGGGCCAGTGGAAACCACAACACACAATGGTGACTCCTGCACAGACACTTTCTACGGACATCTCCGAGTAAGCATGGACCATGCAATCACAAATGAGAATGAGACCCTCACCGCCAAGGGAAAGTGGCCTGTCTGGTGGACCCCAGCCATAAACAAACTGTATAACAGATGAAGGATACTAATGCAAGACAGAGCTACATCTCCAGAATGTAAGGCAGCTGTGATCAGCAGTAGTAGAAAGCTACATTCTCACATAAAGACACCCAAGTTCAACTTGGGGACATAACTCAACACAGACGATGAAGGTAACCACACTGCTTTCTTCAGTTATGTCTGACGCATGGGTGGGAACCCTCATATATGCTCAGATTTGGTACACAACAACTTATATTCCAGGGACCTGACAGATATTACTGACACCCTGGCAGACCAGTTCAGTGCAATGTACACCCTCCCTCACCCCCAAAACATGATAGTTATCACAGCTGTATGTAACCTCACTGTCATCCTGGATGTCCATGTGAGAGCCGCAGTCAGCAAAGACGAGTACACAGCATCAATGGGACCTGATGGTATCCCCAGTTGCATGCTATGTGAACTACAGATGGAGCTAAACCTGTATATGCAGATGCTATTTAACCTTAGCCTTGCTACAGGATCTGTACCTGAACACTGGCGTACGGCAACAGTGGTCCCACTCCACAAAGGAGATGCCTCCACAGACCCTGGCAGCTAACACCACACAAGCTTAAACAGCCTTGTCTGCAAAGCTTTGTGAAGGGTCATTATGGAGCTTCCACACAGAGACATTGGTGTCCTACAGACCCTTGATCCCACCCAATTCAGCTTTGTACAGGGCAGATCCTGCGTTTTGCACCAAGTTGACTACTTTGAAACTGTCAGTAGAGCCGTTGATGAGGGCTACACAGTCCACACAACCTACCTGCGCTTGGCTAAGGCCTTTGACACAATACCCCACTCAGGCCTCATAGACAAGCTCAACAGCTGAAATATAACACCATATGTCACAGCATAGGTTGCAAAATGGCTCAGAAACAGAACCCATAATGTCAACATTGCAGGTGCCTTGTCAGGTTCGAAGCCAGTCACAAGTGGTGTCCCACAAGGTTGTGTCCTGGGACCTCTCTTATTTGGTATTTACTTTTCAGATGTGAAAGCAAACATAGGAGGGTTGTGGCCGACAAAGTTTACAGATGACTGCAACCTGGGCACCATAGTGAATACATCAGCCAGCACACACATCCTACAGACTGCCGTCACACAGACAGATAGCTGGTGCTGGACTCATGGCCTGAAACTGACTGCAACTGATGTGTAGCCATCCCCTTTGGGAGGAACACAGTACCCACAGATCTGTACATAGACAGCAACCCAATGAGTACAGGAAACAAATCAGACAGCTGGGGACACATGTAGATAGTGACATCTCATTTGACACCCATGTTGCCAAAGTTGTTTGACAGACTTTCTATCTTGGCCACCTTATCATGGAGGGTATTCCATCCAGACCATAGGAGGTCATTGTACCACTATACTTCTCCCTTATCAGGCCCATGCTTGAATACAATGCCCCATTTGGTATGTACCTCAACCAGCACTTGCAGCAGCTGGAGAGACCCCACAAGTACCTTACCATGAAGATCAGGGATCTACAACACGTGTCATATACTTCCAGAATAACTAAAAACAAGCTTTTTTCAGTGTCATACCACATACGTACAGGTGACCTATGCCTGACATACAAGACCATGTCCAATCAGGATTTGGTAGACATGCTCCACTGCAAGCAATCCACATCCACCAGAAACATGGGAGCTAAAGATTTGAACCTCAGCACATACATGTATAGGACATGCTGAAGGGACAGAGTCATAACTCAGAGGCATCTCAAACTCTAGCATAGTATCCCAGTTCATGTTAGACAGAGTACCTCACTGACTCTCTTCAAGAGACATCTGGACAGTTGCATGTGGACAGGGGCACAGACTAGACAGAGGCATAGTCACATTATTCAATTATGTAAGGTGGTCATAATGTGTCACTACTAAGTCAGAGGCACAATATTTCGTATCTATGCAGTACACATATTACCACTATGAGGGGTGGCAATAGCAATATTCATCAAGGACACCCTCACCTCATGGTTGGTGGCAACACACGATGCATTGGACACCATCCGGGTGCAATTAACCATAGGCGAGACTGCTCTGCAGTTTGTAGCATGTTACAGGCCATCCTCTGAAACTCAGGTACCTCACAGAGCTTTCATGAAAACAGTGGCGGGGATACGTGTACCTGCAAACACCATCACACTGGGTGATCCCAACTATCCAAATATAGACTGGGATCAGTACTACAGCCACAACACTCTAGCCCACAGGTTCCTAGAGTTCATACACTCACATGCCATGGAAGATCTAGTCACCATCCCCACAAGAGGAGACAACATAGTAGATCTCATCATCACAAACATGGGCTCACAATGTTCAACACCAGAGGTATACCCATCATTGGTGAGATCAGATCATACCCTACTCTCAGTGGAAGTCCACATCCCACCCCCACCCCAGATAGAAAAGACCACAGTGCAGAACTTCTCAGAAGCCGACTACACACTTCTAATGACTGTTGTGGTCTCTTTCAAAGCCCCCAAGCCAGCAGACACCATTACCCAAGCCACTGTATCACTTACAACTGCCTTCTACCAGCACCTTCAGGACTGCATGGATGAGGCAATCCCAAACAAAACACAGACTCGTTGTACCAGAGGCAAGCGTCCAGTGTGGTGGACCTCAGCCATAAACAAGCACTACAACACAAGGAAGGAGGTACTACAAGATAGAGCGATATCCGTGGAAGGGTAGACACCCCTGCTCAATATAGGTGAAACACTGAGTTACCCATGAAATCATCCAAGGCGAATATTGGGAGTAAACCCACTAAGGGCTCACGGGACAACCATGAGGCCTTTTATACATCGTTACACACCTGGGAGGAAACTCCCAGATATGCTCAGAATAGGCTCAGAATGCTGTAAATATCACTGAACCTACAGACATTGCCAACATACTGGCTGACAGGTTCAGTGCAGATTTCTCCCCCCACCCCTCCACCACAACTGGAGAGATATGTATGAAAGAGGATTGTAGCCCCCCAAACATCTCAAATGCTCAGGTGGGAACTGCTCTATCCAAGGGAAAGGACGCAGCATCCATGGGACCAGATGGTGTCCCTGGTTTTGTGCTCCATGAACTCACTGAAGAATTAAACCCGCAGTCAGGGCAGCTGTTTGATCTTAGCCTCAACTCAGGATATGTTCCCAAGGAGTGGCATATGTCAATGGTGGACCCACTTCACATGGGGTGCCTCCACCAACCACGGAAACTACCATCCCATCAGCTTGACAAGCAGGGTCTGCTAAGCTATGGAGAAGATCATAATGGAAGTCATAGATGAGGACATAGGGGACTTGCAGACATTAGATCCAACCCAGTTAGGCTTTGTCGAGGGCAGATCATGCCTTTTAAACTTGGTTGACTGTTTCATAACAGACACCAAGGCCATTGACAAGGGCAAGGCACTCCACACAGCCTACCTTGACCTGGCAAAGGCTTTCAACACAATACCCCACTCGGGTATCATTGAAAACATCACCAGCTTAAATGTGAACCCATACATCACAAGATGGGTTGCAAACTGGCTACGTGACAGAACAGACAGGTTCAGACTTGCTGGTGCCATGTCACACTCCACAACTGTCACAAGTGGTGTCCCACAGGGCTCAGTCCTGGGCCCACTATTGCTCAGCATCTACTTTTCAGAAGTACAAGCAAACACAGCAGGATTATGGCTGACAAAGTTTGAAGATGACTGCAAACTGGGAACCATAGTTGGACACCCATCTGACACAGACATCCTTCAGAAGGGTGTCATAGACACGGATAACTGGTGCCAGAGCCATGGCCTTACATTAAACACTAAACAATGCATAGCCATACCCTTTGGGAAGAACAAGGTTACCACTAGTTCCCATGTAGGTGGCAATCCTCTAAGCACAGAGGAGGTTATCAGGGACCTGGGCACCCAGGTTGACAGTAACCTTTTATTCGACACTCACGTTGCCAGGGTAGTTAGGTAGAACTTCTACATTGCCCACCTCATCATGCAGGGATTCACATCTAGATCCAGGGAGGTCATTGTTCCCCTGTACTCTTCACTCATCGGACCATTGATTGAGTGCAATGCCCCATTCAGCATGTATATGACCCGACACCTATGGCAATTGGATGGGCCCACAAATTCCTCGACAGGAGGAGAAAGGGTCTCAAACATATTTCTTATGCTGCCCGACTGAAGGAATTCCAGCTTGATTCCGTGACTTACCGTCTGCTCAGAGGTGACCTGTGCCTGACATCCAAGGCCATGTCCAAACCTGAGTTAATGTACACGCTTCACCTCAAGACCTCTACATCCATCAGAACTACAGTGGCAGGAGATTTAAACCTCAACACAGATATTAATAGGATGTGCTGGAGGGACAGATTCTTCAACCAGAGAGTCCCTATGCTGTGGAACAACATCCTGGTACATGTGAGGCTGAGTACCTCACTGGCTTTGTTCAAGTGAGATCTTAATCAATGGATGGGAGATTGCAGGTATGCCCCAGGGATAACCTCAGTATCACTGCTTGTCAGAGGCACAGCAATATAATGGGCAAATTATCCGTCAGAGTGAAGGGGCGGCAGACTCCACGGAACTCTGGTCTTGGCTTATAAATGCCCTAGGGCAGATAGCCTAGTATGAACCTGTGAACCTGTGGACATAGGCCTGGGGCAGTTCCTGCTATTAGGACAGTGGTCTGCAGCAAGCTATATAGTAGTAGTCAGTTTTAGCCATTGGTGTTTGACCATGGCTAATGCATGTTGCTTCTTGTTGTGGTAACAACAGGGGTGTGTGGTTATCCATGCCATTTATTGGTAGTCACCCTCATTTTGTATCTTGTTCCATGTTTTTGCACATGTACATCACTGTATGAGGTGTGACCCTGGTAGTGTCAGGGTGCTGATGTGCGCTTTGACCCTGTTTTCTATTACAGCACTGATATGTGCATTCCCTATACTGTGTGCATTTACACTGCACACATCTTGCTGTTTATACCTTTGGCAATGTGTAGCATTACATCTAGGTTCCTATCCCTTGTGATAGATATGAGGTGGGTTTGTGTTTTTGTGGTTTATGATTGGTGAGGGTGGATGTTAGTCATGGTCCTCAGGTGTGCATATGATACATGGTGTTACATTACTTAACACATGGCATTCATGCCTCAGGTGGTGCTGCAGGGCTGCCTCTGTCGGATGCACATACTACACTCCCTGTACGTTTGGAAGCAGGTTGTGTCATGTTAGGCATCCCTGTTACTGTATGAGTGAGTCAGAGCGGGTATCAGTCCCAGTGTTCCTACTGACCAAGCATATGTGCTATGCGTTGCCTCTTTGCCAAGGCCAGGGCATACTGGGCACGCCTCCTTCTGCCTACTGGGACAAGGTCAGGTTGTTCCTCCTCCAAGTCACCCCCTGCCTGTGGTGGCCTTAGCAATGGTGGGGGGATGTTTGGCCCAGCCCTGTGCTGGTCCTGCTGCAGCTGTTTCCGCAGGATCATATTATGTAGCATAGCACATATCATGATCATTTGGGTACATGTAGTTGGTGTGTACTGCAAAGCTCCACCAGACGTGTCCAGACACCGGAACCGTGACTTGAGCAGCCCAAACACACGCTCTATGATATTACGTGTTTGTGCGTGTGCCTCATTATGGCGTTCCTGTTCGGGTGTGTGTGCATTTCTGATGGGTGTCATCAGCCACGGCTCAAGTGCATAACCAGCATCCCCACTAGGTGTCCGTGTGGGAAGTCCCCATTGGCAAATGATTGGTACAGCTCGTCAGATGCCAGATGTGGGAATCGTGGTAGCTCCCAGGGCAGCCAGCACACACATTCATTATTATGCCCTGGGCATCACACACGACCTGGCAGTTGATGGAGGGTATCCCTTGCGGTTAATGTAGACTCTACCCGCTCACCGGCTGGTGCCTTGATGCGTATGTGCGTGCAGTCTATTGCACCCAGCACCTCAGGGTATCCGCTATTTGCTGGAAGAGACGCATATTGCTGGCCACAACCTCACGGTCATTAGGGACATATATATGATCACTGACATGTGGTGACATGGCATCCAGGAACTGGTGCAGTACCCTGGAGGCTGATGCCTGTGATATCCCCATCATATCGCCAGTTGGTCTCTGGAAGGTACCTGTTGCTAGTATTCTTAGGCCAACACATACCTTGGTTTCCACTGGGATGGGTTCCCCTCTGTTGGTTCTGTGTGTGAGGCGTGGCCTGCACAGCTCAACAATCTGCTGCAGGAGCTCTCTGTCCACTCTATAGCGCTCTACTATCTCCAGCTCATGTAACCCATGGTAGGTGACCCTGGGCCTGTATACTCTTCTCCTTCTCCTCACTCTGGGTTGTCTGTCAGCATCTGCATTATCACCACCCTCAGCAATTCGCCTATGTCTGATTATAACAGCTATGGCAGCCCCTAGCATTTCTGCTCTGAGTTCAGCTTTTTTTCAGTTTTCAATTCTGATAGCTTAGTTTCTGGCAGTATCTCTTGTGAGAAACAGCCTGCACTGCTCTCTGTTGTGTTTTAAGTGCTGGGTTGGGTTTCTAGTCTGCCTGTGTAATTGCCTGCTTCCAATTATTTCCACCAATTAACTCCAGCAGTATTCCCTGGCAGTTTCCATGTATTTTGGTTGTTTCCTGCTTCCTCTCTGTTTCCTGAGGGGGAGCAATGTGCACACCAGCTTAAACACGCTCACAGTCACTTAAACGCGCGTACACATCCCTACACGGTGTTACACGCGCGCACACATCCTTACACGGTGTTAGCTAGGCTGATTCATGCTAAAACGCGCGCACACTGCCTTACACATGTGCACGCCCGCGCAAACCGTTGTAAACAGTTTGCAACACGCTCCCACATGTAGAACCTGCCTCACACGCGCGCATGCACGTATATCAAGAAACTTTGAGTGTAGGGATAGCGTATGCCCTCAATTTCTTCACTTTCCTAGTGTTCTGTTGGGACACACCTCCCTCCCTGATGTCTGTCTGTCATCTCTTACCTTACATTGCCCTCCAATCTGGTACATTTCTTTATATCCTTCCCCCCCATGATGTCACCTACCTCTTACTCTGTTCCTCCCCCTTCTCTAACTCTTACACTACTCAGAAAGTGCTCATTACCTATGTGGCAGTGTGATTCAGTATTGTAACCCTCATTTACATAGGATTGCCTAGTAATGCTTAGTTACATATCTTACACGGAGCTCCCCTTGACAACCACTAAGCGGAGGCCATATTGTTTTTGCTCTGCAAGTCCCTCCATTGACATTTCATGTAATACATAAATCCCACAATTGTGGGCTTATAAGCTTCGGTTTTCAGTTTTAGGTAGCGCACCCCATTTGCTGGTGTGCGCTACAGTTAAACACATAAATCCGTGAAAAAAAGTTATATAACTTTTTTTGCAACACTTTCATGCCAATGGCCACATATTTGGCCATTGGCATGCTTACTGTAACAAATGCACCCTTTATTTGGAGCTTACATAGCTCCGTTTTAATTTTGCAGAAATGTACTCAGTTGTCAGCTGAGTACATTTCTGCAGCTAACACGTCCGTTACACGGACTGGTTTGGGCTTCGTGGATCGCTCACATACCTCATTTGCATATCTTGGAGCTGCAAATGAGGTATTGAGCATTTCCACGCCCACTCCGTGTAAGAGACGTGTTAGCTGTCTCTTACACGGAGATTTGGGCTGTTGCTGAATCAGGAGGCTTACACGGAGGCTTACACTACTCTTAAACTCCGTGTAAGCCTTCCTGAATCTGGCCCGATAAGATTAAGCCCTTTTCGTCTAGTTTATAACTAGACTTCCTCAGATAACAGTGTTTTAGTCAGGTTCATATAAATACTCTCTCCCCACACTATTTCTTAATTAGCTAACTCTCTCCCCACTTTATTTCTTAATTAACTAATTAATTACTGAAGCTGATAAGTCAGGTAACACAATACTACCCTCCTTTTCAACTTCCCCAAACTTGTATATAAAACATACAACCAATAACTGTAAATAAACAAAGCTATAAAACAGTGAATGACCATAAAAAGTGAATGACAATAAAAAGAGAGGGAATATATAAGTATATATTTCTCTCCTAAACAACCAGTGCAATATCAAAAATATTTACAATTTAAAAAAATGGTTATCTCAAGAAACAAATATCCTAACTTCATTCAAGAGTAAAATCTGAAAAGAAAAAAAAAAAACTATCTCCATATATGCAGTCCAACCCCATGAGGTATAGTAGTCATACTACCTGTATGTACTTAACAGTAATAACTAATAAAAGAAAAGCTATATGATAGACCATTCCCCTATCATTATCTAGCTAAGTTCTTGAGTCTTAAAAGACACTGTATGGAGCACATTTCATTGAGGCCTGGAAAACAACAGGCATCCAACTGGATTTGCCACATTAATTCTAGCCTCTCTAATAACAGGGACCTTGGTCCACCCCTTAAGTCTTTTGAAATGTGGTCAATAACCCTAAATTTAAATATATGAGTAGGATTCAGCTTGATGTGATTAGCTAATGCATTTTCAATTTTTTCCTTCCTAATCTTGTATATATGCTCATATACCCACTCCCTCAAGTTACAGTTGGTCTTCCCGACATAGAAAGTGGTACATGATTAGCTTTGGGCTAGATAAACCGCAAAGGCAGAATTACAGTTGAACCCTCCAGATGTTGTGGTATAACATCACTCCCTGATTTTAAAGTTGTATCCAATATCAATAAACTTACAGTAATTGTATGACTCACACCTTGTCATGCCGGGGTGTCTAACTGTACTCGTATTATGAGTTTCAAGCTGATTCTTCAAATTGTTCCCTCTGCTAAATGTAAAAGAGGGGATAGGCCCTATTTTTGTTCAAAGACCATGATCACTGCGGAACAAACTCCAATTCTTCTTTACTATAGCTTGTATGTCCCTGTTCTCCATACTAAAAGTTAGTATAAAACTAATGGGAGACGTGGTCAAATCTTGATTGGTTCTACTAGACAAATTACTTAAGTCATCCTGCCTACCTAAAGCTGACAGCAATGGAATATATATACCATTAGTCTTTTTATTATAAATAATAAAGGTGTAGCGGTTAGTGTTGTAACCTCACAGCAAGAGGTTCTCCCATTCTATTCTTGTCTGGAGCACCTCCTGTGTGGAGTCTGCATGTCCTCCCCATGGTCGAGTGATGTATAAAGACATGCAGATAGGTGCATGCTTGAATGGGTGTGCCTTCTTTTAAGGTTGGGTGTCGGGTTGGCAACTCGGCACTGTAAAAATCCACTGCCAATCATTAGCGGACTGGAGTTCCTCTGCAGCGAACCCTAACCGGGAAAAGCTGAAAGACATTACTTTTACTAGTCTTTTTTTATTATAAATCTCAGTAGTGATCTCTAGAATGAGTTCCTCAGGGTAGCCCCTTTTAATAAACATTTTACCAATTTTTTCACATTCGCTGATAAAATCATTCTCAACTGTCACCATCTTTGCAGCCCGAACTAGTTGACCCTTTATTACTGACTTTTTTTGGTGGAATGGGTGAGAGCTAGTATAGTGTAAATAACTATTCGAAAATGTGCTCTTCCTATGTATCTTTGAAGTCAGTCTCTTTTGGGCTCTATCTTTTACTAGTTCGATATCAAGATAAACTATTTCATTTTGATGAAAGGTGTATGTGAAATCCAGGAATTCAGTGGTTTGATTCAAATATTTGACAAAATCAACCACTACGTCCAAGTTACCCTTATGTATGACAAAGATATCATCAAGGTAGCAAGTGTAGAAAAAATCCATTCACATAGATCTTTCTTCTTAAAGATGTACTCCTTTTCCCAATGGGCCATAACTGTGTTCGCATAGCTGGCCCCACACGAGGACCCAATTGCGACCCAGATTTTTTGTAAGTAAAATTTGTTGTCAAAAAATAATTGTTAGAATTATATCCAACAAAGTACTCACTAATCTAATCTCTGACATCGGTGCCCCTTTCTCCCTAAGGAAGTGGTCAGTCCATTCTATCCCTTCCATCTGTGGGATTGAGGTATACAGATCTTTGACATCAATTGTCAGGAAGTTATAATCCTCCTGATATGAAAGCTCATTTAGTTTTGACAGAAATGTTCAAGAATCCCTGCAGATCTGACCCTCATCCTTCAAATATTTTTTCAATATATTATCTGCTACCTTAGCTATAGGGTAAGTGATACTTTGTTGGGTGTCCACAAGCGGCCTCATTGGTGGATCAACTAAAGATTTGTATATTTTAGGGGAACCAAATAATACTGGTGTCCTAGGGGCCAGCATAGTTAGATAATTCAAAAGGGCCATATCGACAAGTTGTTCAATAAATAAATCATTCAAACAGTCTTTTATTCTTGTATAAGCTATATTGACTTCATTTAAACTGACTGGAACATATGTGTCAATATCCAGTAGCTTGGTCATTTTGTGAACATACAAATCATTACCCATTATGACCAAGCCTCCCCCTTTATTTGGTTTCATTGTTCTTACTGGTAACTTCCTAAATTCAGTAAAAACATACCAGTCATCTCTCCCTATGTTCCTCCTACATTTAAATTTACCAGATAGAAAACCTCTAAAGTTGATTTCACACATTTTTTCAAATGTTGAAATCAATGAATTAACTGGGAGGTTTAATGTACTCGCTAGATGAAATTCAGAAATAGTTTTCTGCTCTGTACTGAAAAAAACTTGTAGATTAAGTTTCCTAATAAACAACATGAAGTTGATAATGGTATTCAACATGTTAGCTGGTTTTGACTGAACAAAAGACAGTCCCTTTTTTAATAATTCAACCAGCCTAGGGTCCACATCGAATGCAGAAAAATTTTAAATGTTAAAGTCACCACTAGCATTGGTGACTAGACTGAATCTAGGTACATCCTGGCTTATTATTTCAGTTCCATTAATTTCAAAGTCTATTACAACCAAAGACCCACTAGGGCTAGACATCATACAAATATTACAATCATTGTTTGGGCAAGGGTCTAAAATCTGTCTAGAAGTTGTTCCAATAGCATTATTCCATTAATTTCGAAGTCACTTACATCCAACAGCCCATTAGGGCTAGACAACATACAAATATTACAGTCATTGTTTTGGCCAGGGTTTAGAAACTGCACAGAAGATAAAATAGATGCGATACTTGTGTGCCCATAACCTTCCCTTAATTCTGCCTTATCGACTTCCAAACTACAGTTCAAAATAGAAGGACTCATACTGCCAACATGGCTGGATTCTCCTTCTATAAACCCCCATTTCCTCCACTGGTATGTACATCATAATGTACATCGTAAACAACTTATCAATCTTATTATAAAACACTATCAGTTTACAGTTGAAAATCTGAACAAGGCAATAACAGACATTAACACCTGTATCTGTGAGGCTTCGGAATTTGTGCACTATAGGTTTGAATATAGGAGATGTTTTGATAGTATTGATAAACATATTGAAAAATTTAAGGTAACTAAAGTTAAAAAAAATAGAAAGGGACATTCTGGCATATGCGAATGGTACTGCCTATCCCCCACCCTAACCATTACAAGGACAGATTGGTATGGGTCAAACTGCTGTTTTGCAATTGAAGCAGCCAATGGATGTAGGGAACATGAATAGGCAGAATTCACCTACGAAAGTGGGAGGCGGAGGCCTCAACCAGTTGGATGAATTTAATCAAGAAGAAGCAATTTTCAACGCACAGGATTTTCACCAAGGAGGCTTCAACCAACAACAGACTGGGTGAGAGACTCATCAAGGGAGGAATTACCATACGAAGGGCAGCAATGACAAGAAGAAGAGGTAATTTACAACTTTGCCCTCCATTCCATTGATGTGAGACTGAGTAATTCATTTATTTATGATGTACATACCAGTCGAGGAAGGGGGGCTTTATAGAAGGAGAATCCAGCCATGTTGGGAGTACGAGTCCTTCTATTTTGAATTGTAGTTTGGAAGCCGATAAGGCAGAATTAAGGGACGGTTATGGGCACATAAGTATTGTATCTATTTTATCTTCTGGGCAGTTTCTAACCCCTGGCCAAAATAATGACTGTACTATTTGTATGTTGTCTAGTCCTAACTGGCTGTTGGATGTAACTAACTTTGAAATTAATGGAAATAATGCTATTGGAACAACTTTTGGGCAGTTTTTAGACCCTAGCCAAAACAATGATTGTGATATTGTATGATGTCTAGCCCTAACAAGGTTTTGGTTGTAACAGACTTTGAAATTAATGGAACTGAAATAATAAGCCAGGATGTACCTAGATTCAAGTCTTGTCACCAATGCTAGTGGTGACTTAACATTTACAATTTTTCTGAATTCGATGTGGACCCTAGGGTGGTTGAATTATTAGTAAAGGGACTGTCTTTTGTTCCATCAGAATCAGCTGACATGGTGAATACCAGTATTGACTTCAGGTTGTTTATTAGGAAACTTAATCTACAAGTTTTTTTCAGTACTGAGCAGAGAACTATTTCTGAATTTCATCTAGCAAGTACATTTAACCCCCCAGTTAATTCATTGATTTCAGCATTTGAAAAAATGTGTAAAATCGACTTTAGAAGTTCACTATCTGATAAATTTAAGCATAGGAGGAACATAGGGAGAGATGACTGGGATGTTTTTACTGAATTTAGGAAGTTACCAGTAAGAACTATGAAAAAAGATAAAGAGGAAGGTTTGGTCATAATGAGTAATGATTTGTATGTTCACAAAATGACCAAGCTACTGGATACTGACACATATGTTCCAGTTAGTTTAAATGAAGTCAATATAGCTTATAAAAGAATAAAAGACTGTTTGAATGATTTATTTATTGAACAACTTGTCGATATGGCCCTTTGGAATTATCTAACTATGTTGGCCCCTAGGACACCAGTATTATTTGGTTCTCCTAAAATACAAAAATCTTTAGTGGATCCACCAATGAGGCCGCTTGTGGACACCCGACAAAGTATCACTTACGCTATAGCTAAGGTAGCAGATAGTATATTGAAAAAAATATTTGAAGGATGAAGGTCAGAGCTGTAAGGATTCTTGAACATTTCTGTCAAAACTAAATGAGCTTCCATATCAGGAGGATTATAACTTCCTGACTATTGATGTCAAAGATCTGTATACCTCAATCCCACAGATGGAAGGGATAGAATGGACTGACCACTTCCTTAAGAAGAAACGGGCCCCAATGTCAGAGATTAGATTAGTGAGTACTTTGTTGGATATAATTTTAACTAATAATTATTTTTTTATTTGACAACAAATTTTACATACAAAAAATTGGGGTCGCAATGTGGTCCCCTTGTGGGGCCAGCTTTGTGAACACAGTTATGGCCCATTGGGAAAAGGAGTACATCTTTATGAAGGAAGATCGATGTGAATGGATTTTTTTTCTACACTCACTATCTTGACGATATCAATGTCATACATAAAGGTAACTTGGATGAAGTGGCTGATTTTGTCAAATATTTGAATCAAACCACTGAATTCCTGGGTTTCACGTACACCTTTCACCAAAATGAAATAGTTTATCTTGATATCAAACTAATAAAAGATAGGGCCTAAAAGAGACTGACTTCTAAGATACATAGGAAAAGCACATTTTCGAATACTTATTTACACTATACTAGCTCTCACCCATTCTACCAACCAAAGTCAGTAATAAAGGGCCAATTAGTTCGGGTGGCAAAGATGGTGACTGTCGGGAGGCATTTTATCAGCGAATGTGAAAAAAAATTGTAAAATGTTTATTAAAAGGGGCTACCCTGAGGAACTCATTCTAGAGATCACTACTGAGATTTATAATAAAAGGACTAATGGTATATATATTCCATTGCTGGGAGGTGTGTCAGCTTTAGGTAGGCAGGATGACTTAAGTAATTTGTCTAGTAGAACCAATCAAGATTTGACCATGTCTCCCATTAGTTTTATACTAACTTTTAGTATGGAGAGCAGGGACATACAAGGTATAGTAAAGAAGAATTGGAGTTTGTTCCGCAGTGATCAAGGTCTTTGAACAAAAATAGGGCCTAGCCCCTCTTTTACATTTAGGAGAGGGAACAATTTGAAGAATCTGCTCAGTTAGACACCCCGGCATGACAAGATGTGAGTCATACAATTACTGTAAGTTTATTGATATTGGATACAACTTTAAAATCAGGGATCAATGTCATATCACAACATCTGGAAGGTTCAACTGTAATTCCACCTTTGTGGTTTATCTAGCCCAATGCCAATCATGTACCGCTTTCTGTGTTGGGAAGACTGACCATAAATTGAGGGAGCCAGTATATGAGCATATATACAATATTAGGAAGGAGAAAATTGAAAATGCATTAGCTAATCACATCAAGCTGAATCCTATTCATATATTTAAATTTAGAGTTATTGAGCACATTTCAAAAGACTTAAGGGGTGGATCAAGGTCTCTGTTAGTAGAGACGCTGGAATGAATGTGGTAAATCCGGTTGGATGCCTGTTTTTTTCCAGGCCTCAATGAAACATGTTCCATACAGTGTCTTTTAAGACTCAAGAACTTAACTAAATAATAATAGGGGAATGGTCTATCATATAGCTTTTCTTTTATTAGTTATTACTGTTAAGTACATACAGGTAGTATGACTACTATACCTCATGGGGTTGGACTGCATATATAGAGATAGTTTTGTTTTTTTCAGATTTTACTCGAGTGAAGTTAGCATATTTGGTTTTTGAGATAACCCTATTTTTTTAAATTGCAAATATTTTTAGTATTGCACTGGTTGTTTAGGAGAGAAATATATACATATATATTCTCTCTCTTTTTATTGTCATTCACTTTTTATTGTCATTCACTGTTTTATAGCTTTGTTTATTTACAGTTATTGGTTGTATGTTTTGTATACAAGTTTGGGGAAGTTGAAAAGGAGGGTAGTATTGTGTTATCTGACTTATCAGCTTCAGTAATTAATTAGTTAATTAGAAAATAGGGTGAGGAGAGAGTATTTATGTGAACCTGACCCAAACACTGTTATCTGAGGAAGTCTAGTTATCAACTAGACAAAAATCACTTAATCTTATTGTGTTTGCCATTGTTTATTTTATCATTATCCATTAAAGTTCTGTGATGCCCGTATTTTGTTCTCAGCTTTCTTTGTTTTTGTTTAGTAGGACATGGCAAGTATCATACAGCAATTCTTGGTTAGAATCAAGGCATCTCACAGAGCTCTGTCCTAGGCCCTTACTTGTTTAGATTGTGTCATTCAGACCTATCTTTTTCATCTGAGGTGTTCTATAGTCTGTATGCAAATGAGATGACATTGGGTAAACTGATTACATGAGTAACAGATTGAGCCTGCCTGCAAAAGATCTTGACTAAATTGACCATTTGGGCACAGGAGAATAATATGCTAATAAATACATAAAAAACTAAGCATATGAGATTTGGGAGACATAAATTGTAAGGTGAATATTTCATACAGCACACTGTGATTGAAACTGTAGATTTATTTAAGGGTCTGGGTTTATGGATAGATCCTGCTTTGAGTTTCTCATCATATCAACCAATTATTAATGATAGTTATAAAACTATATGTTGTATAAAAGATTTATAAAGTCTAGGAAATCAAAAGTGATGAAGTCATTGTTTGTTAATTACATTACACTCAAACGTGAGTATGGAATAACAATATATAAACCTTATAAGAAAACAAGCATGAGTAAACAGAAATATACCACAAGCATCCATGGATGTGAAAATTTAAGTTATTATGAAAGTCTAAAACATTGGAATGTGTACATCTGAATGTGTACAGTGTCTATTATAGATATTTAAGAGAAGATCTTATTCAGGTATATAGAGCATTTAGAGACAACTATCTCTGGGAATGTTTGAGGTTATCAAAAATAGTAGAGAATCATCAGACAACCTATATAGAGGATTCTATAGGAATGAGAAGTGTACAAATTGGTTCTCTGTGAGAGTAGCTGATACATGAAACAGACTGCAAAACTACATCAAAGGAAGCACTAATTTAGATATTTTAAGAACAGCCTGGACACTTATTCTCTAAACTATTCTCTGATATATTGGCAGGCTAGAAGAGCATTAATGCCCATGTTTGAAATGTTTGTTTGTATGTATGTATGTATGTATGATGAAGAAAAGGTAGATTACATATACTGAAGATGTGACTTGTATTAATTCACATTAAAGGTGCAAAAAAAAACAAGTTCTGAAATGTGTCCCTGTTAATTTGTCAGTAAATGTGTGGATAAATGGGATATTGGCAGCAGTTAAGCTAATATTTCCTCACACAACATAAAACAAATATTTGCAACACTGCACCTGTTTTCTTCTCTTTATGTTGTGAGCATCATTACCTTATCTGTGTTTTTTTCTAACAAGAATGCAATCTCATTTGCATTGCTTTTACTCAAAAGTACAAAATGTGATCATAAATACAAATTGTAGAATTTTTAGGAATGTTGATCTCTTAAATCAGTCTAATCCCAGACTTTCTTGTAAGTCTCTTCTCCCTGACACACCTTAGGTAAGTGTACATCAAAGAGGACAGACTGTGAAATACCGATTGTTCCTGCAGTCAGACTAACCATTGACACTTGCAAGCCCTTAGCAGGTAACACTTCTCATTGCTCATCCTTGCAGTGCTAGGAAATGTGCATACAATGGCATAGGTCCTAACATCATGTTTACTTGGCCTTCACTATCTGCAGAGTGTAGAATTCATGAATGCTAGCTAATAAGTTCACACCTCATTTGTATATTCACTCTGCTCAGTGGGCACTATATAAAGTTAATGGTGTAGGTAAGGAACTTGTATTATAGTAGGGGAGACTGTTGGGATCCAGAGAGCTCAATACAGCTATTTGCTTTCAAACTTGTTTTTATTTAAACAATTTGTTGCAAAGGTACATTGCTGTGTTGTACAAAATTATTTATTTTAACCTTACTGATGGACTGCATTTCATAATGTACTCATCAGTTTACTGTCTGCATTGTTTTCCCCCAATTTTTGATACAGGCATGCATATCAGTTATTTATTTCCATTACAAATATTTGTAGAGAATGCCACCTGACATGGAAACTTCTCTGGGAATCTGATCAGTTATTGCAGAAGAGTGTTGCATCAATTATTAGCAAGATCAGGGGTTTTATGTTTATAGCCCCAAAAGATTGGTAAGCCTATAATGTATACCTGCCTTCCTTCACACAAGTGGATATCTATTGGAAGCATTATCCATTTTTACCTGAATAGTGTAAATTCTTTTTAGTTAATGCTGCAGTGCACAGTGCACTACAGAGTTACACAACTGTTGTCCTCATTGTATACTTTTAGCCTTGTTTTTCATTTCCTTTCCTTTTTGGGGAGGGGGCTCAGTAATAGCATGTATGTACTCATAGGGACCCTTACTTAAATTTTATATAACATAAGTTTGATCAGTTTGTATTTTATTTCTCTCTTTGTTGTGTTGATTATTTCTTATCATAGGTGATACCACCAGTGGTACTAAGGAACTCCTACCATCTGAAGTCTGAGTATCAGTAGCCTCAGATGATGATGATGGCAGTGATGAGTACAGTATATGGGTGCAGAAGGTCATTCTGACACTGAGCTTGTGTCCCCAACATCCCCTGCTCATAATTTGGACAGAATCAGTATGCCTACGCATGCCCATGACACAGAGACCTCAGACATAGGTCAGGTTGAGGATGACACACTTGATCAGAATAGAGTGGTTACTCCAGTTGTAGAACTGGTTGATTTTCCCTGTAACCATCGTAAGGGTGAAATGCCACACAGGGGTGGTTGGTAGAGGTGCTTGGAGGAGGCCTGCTCTCCACCCTTCCCCTAATGTTGATGTGTCAGTAGATGCCACATGAAATATGCATATTACAGAGGCATAGGCATGTTTCTCTAGGGACTCAAAAGAAATAGTGCAAATACTAAACAGTGTGCATTCTGACATGCAGGATTGCCTAAACCATTTGAGTGACTCCTTGAACAGGATGAATGACATACTGGATCAGACAGTGTCTGTAATGAAATATTTGCTGGGGAAGGGTTGGCATACATGTGGCTGGAGAGCAACTATGCTGCCCTGTGTTAGCCAGCGTGGCTGTCCAAGATCCCGCTGCTGTAGTGAAACTACTTCTACTGCTGAATCAGTAATTGCATATCCACAGTGGTCAAGGGCAATGCTACTGAACTGACTTTTCTACCATGCACAACTCACACCTGTCCGAGATGCCAGAATGTAGTGCTAGTACAGTGCTTATGTTCATGCAGACACACACACACACACACACACACACACACACACACACACACACACACATTGTCTAAATGCTGCTGTTGACTGATATACATATCTTGCTACTAGGCTTGGCAATTGTATACTTAATGAATAATTTTTTTTGTTACTCACACACATTTATTTGGGGTCAGGCTTGCCCTCCTTTATCCCAACCCCCAACCTGTACAAGTAATGGTGACTGTACCCTGCTCTTTGTATATTTCTTTGTGATTTAGGGTTGCAAATATGTCTGATGCACAGAGTGGATAGCTAATGGTTGCATATTCTGAAGCTTGATTTAATGTAAATGTATTGCAGAAGAAATGTTTTTATTTATTGTATGAAGGTATTGTTCCATGAATAATAAAGTCTAAGATTCTCTGTACCTCTGTACACATCTCCTTTAGCAAGTGCCTCACAATAGGCCTCTGCTCATCTATCCAAAATTATAATTTCTACTATGCAACATTCTGCTTAATATCTTCATGTTGCTGCTTTTTTTTATCATAACACAGTGTTTTCTGAATGTTCCAGACTGGTAAGTGGAACCCACAGCACATGCCAAAGTTTTTTGTTTTCCCTAATTCCATTAACAAGAAGTCAGGTGAGACATGTTCTGGTCAGCAATCTCAGCACCTGTTAAATCACCAAAGATTGTCCATAACACTGCATTGTCTTTCTACATTATGATGAACCGAGAATGGTTCACAAGGTCATTTCCCCATCTTCTCCAATCTCGTGCACTTTGCTTTTGATTTCTGTTTCTTGGGTTAGTATGCCTGGGGTCCATGCATACAAAAGCTGCTGAAATTAATATGAGACTAACAGGTATAAGCTTGCATTTATCTTTGATGTTCTCTTCTATAAAACTTAGGCTAAGAGGTTGCATCATTAGGCTCTCCTTTCTCCCTAGTTATCTAGCACTGTGCAATTTGGAAATTCTTTAAAATAGGTCTTCTGAAACTGACCCTTTAACAAACCATGGCATCTGTTCCTATAAAAGGAACCCAAGAATGTTATCACAAATAAAATGTGTGCCATGTTCTAATATTTCTTGTCCTCAGCAGTCCTTATTTTCTCCCAAAAACAGACCATTTTTCTGGGAAAGACTAGCCTGTAAAACATTGCTTATCAGAGAACTATGAACAGTTATATTGCTATTTATCTTACTAAAAGAGAATGCTGTTAAATCGTTCTAAAAAGGAATCTCATTCTAGCAGATCTAACTTGAAATTCTTACTTAATTCAACCATGTATTGCTTTGCAATCCTGCTAATGTCTCAGTTGTACTTTTTGTGGAACCCTTCTGATGAGACACTACCTAACACAGAGAATTCAAGTGATGTAGCAGTCCCCTTGTCTGTTTGATTTAAATCTATTCTCATCCCCCTTTGTCAACCTTTAATTCTACCCTTGTTTTGTATTATCTTGCTCTGTTTGTAAGAGTTGGTTGGCACTCATTTAACAATTAGAAAAATGCTAGGAAGCACGTGGGAAAACTGGGCCTGGAAACTGGATGTAGCTTATATCAACTACTTTTTTTGAAATTCCAAATATTGCAGTTAACAATGAGCTCTTAACACACAGATTTCCCATTTCGCACATTAAAAGACTGTGAAATAGTTTCAGTCACAGATCTTGCAAACATGGAATTAAACCTTCATTACATACCTCTCAAATCTCTTAACGTAAGAATTCTAGACAAAGGCAAACATAATGTGGGGACAAAAGCCCCAAAATAGAACAGGCTTTAAATGTTGCGCTCATAAACTTAGAAAGTTGCTAGAATAACAAGTTTTGTATTAGCATGCATTTTCCAAAGGATACGAAGACTGAGACTTAAATGCTTATCATTATTTAGTGACTTCAATTTTAACTAATTTGCTAATGATATGCCAGAAAACTAAAATTTTTTGAAAAACAGACCAAAATATGAGGCAAAAATCTGGACGTTCTCCGAAAATCTGTACAGTTGAGAGGTATGCCATTATTTGTCTTCCTTAAATGGACTGCATGTAGGTGTTGAAAATTACTTCTAGTAACCTCTATAAGCCATGCAAATCTAAAAAACATGGTCCCAAAAATTCAGAAAGAACTACAGTGCTGGCAGTAGGAGCTCCAATATAAAGGGTTTGTTTATAAGATGCACTGGTTTGTGATTCGGGGACATGTTAGCTGCAATGAGAAAATAACTCATTAATGCCTAATTTGCATTTTTACTCACAATTAATTACCGTGTGTACAAATCAGCACATTCCTGCAGTAATTAGTATTGGTGGTCTATGCATGAGGCTGGCACAGGCATCCATCTAATATACACTCACACACACACACACACACACACACACACACACACAATGACATACCTCTTAGCTGTCCACGAGCATCCCCAAATATTCTTTTTGCTTTTTGTCTTTGCCCTCATGAATCACAAACCCTTACGATCAATCAATAATGCCAGACCTTAAAGTTTCATTCATCTTATCATTCATAACATGCATCATGATGCTAGAGCTGTTGCTCTATTAAGTTTTTAAGAGTCCAAGTAGTACTGTAAAAATTCTCCCTGATGTCATCTAGCGTTCCTCCTAGCTTTGTACTGAAGTCCCACATGGAGACGCACCTGCTGTTGCCTCTTATATGTACCCCTTCCCTCGTAACTCATAGACTGTTGTAAACATTACATAATGCCAAGCATTCTAGTTCATAGTTATTATATAAAATAACTTTATCAATACTAACTGATTAGTTATCATAGTAGGCTAATGCTGCTGCTCTGGGTATCAGAAGTTCAGGGTTTGAAACCCTTTCCCTATTTTACTTCACTTATTTTTAAACACTAAGGTTGTTGTGTCTTTCGGCTTTTCCCGGTTAGGGGTCGCCTCAGTGGAACTCCGGTCCGCTAATGATTGGTAGTTGATTTTTACGTGCAGAGTTACCAGCCCTGACACACAACCTTCAACAAAGGTACGCCCATTCACACATGTCTCCACGCAGAAGACGCTCTAGCTGACAATCGAACTGGACAACGTCTTACTGTGAGGCAACAACGCTACCGCAGAACCACCACCGGTTAGGTAATATTTGTAAATACTTCTGGTGTCTAGTGATGATGCACAAGACTAATATCTGATGTGGGAGGGTCTGAATCTGCTTTAGTGCCTTTAGGACATGCAGTATCCCTAGTGTTTAGTCTTCCCAATACAGCCCATGTTGTGTTTCTTTTTTTTTTTTTTTTAAGTGCCGATAAAGCATGAGCTGAAGAATTATCATTGATGTCCAGTGTTCCCCTATCCATGCCTTTTTTTAACTGTCGTTAAACATTGATCTGAAGAGTTATCCCTGGTGTCCAGTGTTCCCCTGATCCATGTCTTTTTTAAGCATCATTATGCCACAATGTTAATTTTTATCCCTGGCACCTAGTGTTCTCCCAAAACACCACGCCTCGCACGTACAGCATGCACGGCCAACCAATACTAGAAAACACAAAAGGCCAGCATGAATAGTCCAACGCTTTATTGGATAATCCTTGAAATATATCAGAGATATATATTTTTTATATATATATTTTGGATTAAATTGTATTTTCATAAATAATTATTATGCAATTGTTTATATATATGCATAGTACATATATTCTTTTGGCTATATTTTTTTGGTTATAATTTTGGCAGTAATTAAAAGTTTACATTGTGGGTTTGAGTTGTTGAGTAACCCCATTGTATTTGGTGTATGGTTATTTGACAATATGTTGTGGTTATTTTCACCAGTCCTTTTGTAATAATTTATATGCATATTTATTCAGTATGGATTCATATTGTTATCATTACTATTTTTGTTTATGATTTATAAGCAGTTCACAAGGCTATTCCGAACTCTAATTAATATTCATTAGATAGACAGGGTTTGATCATACCATTGGCTAATATTGACTGACTGTCTTTATAAATATGTATGATGTTTCATTCTTAGTATATTTTTTACCTTCACTGAAGAAGGCATACTGCCGAAACCGGTCTGAAGGTTGGATTTATTGTTGGGGCATTTTTATGTCCAATTTCATATCTTTCAATAAAGCATTGGACTATTCATGCTGGCCTTTTGTGTTTTCTAGTATTGGTTGGCCGTGCATGCTGCACTTGCGAGGCGTGGTGTTTTGGTTGCATAGTTGGTTCTCGCTGTTGGCGTCTTTAGTCTTCGCTATCGGTAGGAGAGGACTCCTTCCTTGGATTCTTTATTTACTTCATCAGTTGGTTTGCCTTGGATGATACAACCCTTCATTTTTTGTCTTTTTAAGATGTCTTGGATATATTGGAGTTTGGATTTTTTTGGATGTTTATGTGGTGAATGATATCGGTTACGCAAAGCTGACAACGGAGTTTTCAGGTACTGTCATTATTTTCATTACACGAGGTTCATATTTTCGTTTGGGATGACTTTTTATTCAATGGAAAACTTATTTGGTCACTGAAACTCTCTTTTTGAAACCTTTTATGGCTTTATTTGGATTGGTGTCTGCTATTCTAGAGGGTTGCTAAGGATTTCAAATATCTACGCGTATATGGGCCTATATTTACTGTCGTTGGAAAACCAACTACGTGGATTCAGGAGGCATCTTCTGTTTGGGGACTGGGACATTATTGGTGAATTGCATATTATATTGGGACATTTTAACTGGCATTTGAATGTGAAATGATTTTTTTTGGACATTTCAATAACAGGTCGGAAAAGATTGTTTTATATATCTAACCGACAAGTGTGTGTTTGATCTGGGTTGATGATTTATTATTACAATCAATAAATCATCTCTTTGTTTCTATGGATCTACATGCAATTAAGAGACATTTCATGTTGTCTATACTAATTTAGACGGACATTTAATACCTGTTTGCAATTTTTTCACTGTCAGTTAGTATTTGTACTGTTTTTATTTAGTATGTATGCTTCATCATTTCAACTGGTTACTACCAACGACAAATAGTATGTTTTACATAAAGTCATTTCATTGCTGGATGTGCATTATATACTGATGTTTACTGAATGTTTAGGCTAAATTTAACTTGAAGGATTCTATCACGTTTATTGGGGCCTCTCCCACTATGTTCTATGCAGTTATATGACCAGTTTAAATTAAGGCATTTGCATTTATTAATCTTGCTGACATTTCATGTTGAATTTTGACTAAGGTTAAGTTAATATATATATGAATGTGGTTTTTAGTTCTCCTCTTGAAATACTGTTTTTTCTAACCAGGTTGCGAACAGCCCATATTGGTCCAAATTAACGGAATTGAACATATAGGATTATATTTGAATATCCTATGCAACAGCTACATTTTGGCTAATGTGTTTACTGATTTCTAAATTATTTTCCTTTATCGGAAAATATTCTGTGATTAATAATTTTTTGAACAATTCTTTTTGGGAAGTTTGATCTATAGATACAAAATTGTATGGGAATATATAAGGTGTCAGGTGGGGCTGATATTTAGAATTGTTGTAACTTAACAAGGATTCGGGCTCTCTGGTGAACACAATACACTATATATATGTATATATATATTTTTACAGGTTTACTTATGACTTGTGAACTAAGTTTAAACCTGAATATATAGTGCAAAGACATTTGCCCTTATGAGTATAGGTCGGTAATAGGTATTATTGAACTAAGTTTATAGATACAGCCTGTGCTCTTTTCTTGTCCTTCTCCCTATTTTTTATTCTCATACACATCCCTTGTTGATACCTTCATCTTGGTCACTATTTTCATTGGTCTAACAGAAGATTTTTCTTCAGGAGATATATTTTTTGGACAATTTTGTATATCTTTTATTAAAAATGGATTTGGACAATATTTTATAGGGGTTGTGTGCTGATCGGGAAGATATCAGGTTGTTTGGACTGGATTCTATCCCAAGCAACAACTCTAGTCAGCCAAATAGTAATATACATGATGGATGCCAAGTGGCGTTTTTAAATTTGGAAAAGGGCCTTAAAGGGCTACAAGCAAATATATGGCACTTGAGGTTATTTAAGGCATATCTGCTTAAGAATATGGTTCCTAGAGGTCGTCGCATAAGACTTCGACCGATGGTCAGCAGATCTGAACAGAGGTTGACCGAAGAATGGAATCAAGCAGTACAAGATGGCTCTATGGCCTTTGTAAAGATTTTGGCATCCTATTATGAGAGGGTGATTGATAATAACATATCAGAAGTTAGAAATTTAAGTTCTGAATGTAAAAAATTTATGTCATCTACTAATTATGAAAATTTGGTGACAAAGTTGTCCAAAGAATTAACAACATATGATAAAGTTACCAAAGATAGAAAGGTTAAAAAATTAAACCAGGATGTCATGGACTATAGTAGAGGACGACCATTTGAAATACAAAGATCAGTTAGATTTAAAGAATTCAGTCCGGGAATGAGTGGGGGTAGGACAAGAAAAAGGTCCAGGTCTATCTTAAAACATAATGAAAAATCTTACACTAGTACTTCTGGGGATGAGTCCTCTCTTACTGATAGCGAAGGTATACCATTAGCAGAATCACCTGCCAGGAAAAGAACCAACAGTACAATCCCTTTAAAAGGGGTAGAAAATATAGAGGGGGGTGGAAACATACCAACCAGCATAGGTACAGAATCAATGGAGGGTTTGATTCAAATTTTGTTGAAACAATAGAAACAGGTTGTAACAATGTTTTAAATCTATCTAACACTGTGTTAACTGATGATCAACAGAAACTTTTAAATAAAGGATTGGGATTTGTACCTAGCTTTTTTTGTGATCAATATCAGACTACATTAGATGTCTTGGATTTTTGTCGTTGCCTTAACTTGAAAATATTTTATTCAGATCAGAATACAGCTAGTGTTGATAGAGCTGCCGAATTTAGATTTCATAAATCAACGTTTCAGCCACCTATGAATAAATATGTAGCTACATTTCAACAAGCTGTATTAAGAGACTTACACTTTCCACCCTTTGAATCTCAGATTTTGCAGGAAAATATTGACTCTGCTGAAAGGAAAGCCCTGATGGAACTTAAAGAAAGTAACAATATTGTTATACTGCAAGCAGACAAGGGTGGGGCAGTTGTTATTTTGGATATGGATTATTATATTCAGGAAGGTCTTTGTCAATTATCAGACACTAGATGTTATATGTTTATGGGTATAGACCCCACACCAAAATTTAAGAAGGAAATAGATGCCTTTCTTGATACAGCAGTTGAGGAGGGCATTATTTCACGTAGTACAGCACAACATTTAACAGTAACAGATCCCTCGAAACAAATATTATATCTGCTTCCTAAAATACACAAATCCCTTACTATATCACCAGGTAGACCGATTGTTTCAGGTCAAGGTTCACTTACAGAACCACTATCAGTATTTTTAACCCAGCAACTCAAACCTTTACTTAAATATGTGAGAGCAAGAATCCAAGACACCACACAATTTTTACAAATTATACAGGATACACAAATTGAATCGCATTGGCTAATGTGTACGTTTGATGTTAGGTCTCTTTACACCAGCATTCCACACTGGGCTGGTTTGCAAGCTTTACAGTTTTGGTTAGAGAAAGCGGATTTATATCTACCGGGCTTAAACACACTTATTATCTGTATGTCCGAACATGTACTGAACAAAAATGGTTTTTATTTTCAAGGGGATTATTTTATGTGGGCAAAACATTGCGTTCCCTTCGAATTAGAAGAGGAGAAAATCGGAGTGACATACGGAATAAAAAGCCAACAAATACACTTTTTCAAAATACAACTAAACACCCTTCAGCTAAGTTTATGTTTACTGTCATAGACAGGATCATTGGGGACAGGAGCCATCAGCAAGGATGGCAAAACATGCTCAGTCATAAAGAAAAATATTGGATTATCCATCTTGGAGCCTTGTTTCCTCCTGGTCTTAATGACCATTTATGATAAATATTATTTCATTCAGCTATTGTCCTATGGGTACAATGCTATATCAGGTCGTATTGGATAATCCTTGAAATATATCAGAGATATATATTTTTATATATATATTTTGGATTAAGTTGTATTTTCATAAATAATTATTATGCAATTGTTTATATATATGCATATTACATATATTCTTCTGGCTATATTTTTTTGGTTATAATTTTGGCAGTAATTAAAAGTTTACATTGTGGGTTTTAGTTGTTGAGTAACCCCATTGTATTTGGTGTATGGTTATTTGACAATATGTTGTGGTTATTTTCACCAGTCCTTTTGTAATAATTTATATGCATATTTATTCAGTATGGATTCATATTGTTATCATTACTATTTTTGTTTATGATTTATAAGCAGTTCACAAGGCTATTCCGAACTCTAATTAATATTAATTAGATAGACAGGGTTTGATCATACCATTGGCTAATATTGACTGACTGTCTTTATAAATATGTATGATGTTTCATTCTTAGTATATTTTTTACCTTAACTGAAGAAGGCATACTGCCGAAACCGGTCTGAAGGTTGGATTTATTGTTGGGGCATTTTTATGTCCAATTTCATATCTTCCAATAAAGCGTTGGACTATTCATGCTGGCCTTTTGTGTTTTCTGTTACATAGTGTTCTCCCCCAGTGGGCAGCAAAGCCAAAGGAGGTGGAGTTTCAATGTATATTAAAGACACCACACACCTCCAGGCTGGTCAAACAGTATGACGCACAAGAGACAGTCCAGGTGCAGTTAACCATTGACAAGACCCCTATTCAAATCATAGCTAGCTACAGGTCCCCAAATTTGACTCAGTATGCCCACTCCACCTATCTGGACCTCTTCAAATCTATCAAGCTTCAACCCTTTACCCTGATCCTGGGTGATTTTAGCTACCCAACTGCAGACTGGAAAAACTATTCATGCCAGAACACAAATGCCCAGAGATTCCTCGATTTTATCAATGCAAATGCCTTGGAACAGCCAGTTGATACCCTCACAAGAGGTGATATTTTGGACTTGGTATTAACCAACATGAGTAACCACTGCAGCACCCCTACAGTATCATCCTCCCTGATATGATCTGACCATAAAGTGGTCACTTTTGAAGTCAGCATCTCCCCTAACCCCCTTCCAGCTAGGGTCAAACAAAAAAACTTCTCCAAAGCTGATTACAACCTCCTGAGGGATGGTATAAACAGCTTCACAGCCCTCGCCCCCTCTGTTGGAACTGGCACCAATGTCCAAATCTACACCAAACTACTATACAAGCACTTATATACATGCATGGAATCAGGAATACCTGACAGGGACAAAAATCATACTCCAGAAGGAAGAGTAAACCTGTCTGGTGGACATCTACAATAAATAAACTATATAACAAAAGGAAACAATTGCTGTCCAGGACCAAGAAGGAGCAGCTGCCCAATAGGAAGCAATCTCTCCTTAGCCTGAACAAGGAAATAAGAGCACTAGTAAAATCATCTAAAGCCAACTTCAAGTCCAAATTGGCCACATCTACTAGAGACAGTCATAAGGCCTTCTTCACATATGTCCGCAATCTCAAATGAAGCACCCAGATCTGTCCAGAACTGTGGTCAAGGACACAACATACACAAATGATGTAGATATCACCAACCTAGTGGCTGACAGATTCAGCAAAAACTTCACCCCTCTGTCCCACCATCAGTAAATCAGGACATCCCTAATATCTCCCCCCTCCCCTTATCTCTAGGAGCAGGTCATCACTGCCCTCTCAAAGGCAAAAAATACAGCCTCCATGGGACCCAATAACATCCCAAGATACATCCTATGTGAACTCAGGCATGAACTTGCAGCACCATTAGGCACCCTATTCAACCAAAGCCTGAGTACTGGCTTTGTCTTAGACAAGTGGAGGACAGCCACTGTCATCCCTTTACACAAAGGTGGAGTGTCCACCGATCCTGGAAGTTATAGACCCATCAGCCTAACTAGCCTGATCTGCAAGGCCATGGAAAGGATTATTATGGACCTCATTAACAGGGATATTTGCAGCCTACAAACACTCAACCCCACACAGTTTGGTTATGTCAAGGGGAGGTCATGTCTGTTAAATCTGGTCAACTTCTTTGAGACAGTCACCAAAGCCATGGATGAAGGGAAGATGGTGCAAACTGCCTACCTTGATCTGGTCAAAGCCTTCGACACTATTCCCCACTTGGGCATAATAGATAAACTCTCTCAACTAGGCATCAATCCATATGTTATCAGATGGGTAGCAAACTTGCTCACTAACAGAACCCACCTAATCAAAATAGGGGAAGCCAACTCAAGCAGTAGACCCTTGGGGCCTCTGTTATTCTAGATATACTTCTATGAGGTGCAGGCCAAAACCAGTGGGCTATCACTGACCAAGTTTCCAGATGACTGCAAGCTGGGCGCAGTCATCAATTCCCCAAGTGATGTGGATGTCCTCCAAGAGGGTCTCACCCAAACAAATGACTGGTGCCAGAAACATAGCCTCAAGCTGAATGCCAAAAAATGCATCATCATCCCTTTTGGGGAGAGTGACGTCCCCACATATTATCACATTAATAACAATGTCCTAAGCACGCAATCAGTTCTGAGGGATTTGGGCACCCAGGTTGATAGCAACCTGACTTTTGACCACCATGTTGCTTCCATTAAACAGAAAGCTGTCTACATGGCCTACCTCATAATTAAGGGTATCTCATCCTGGGAGAAGGAGGTCATAGCATCCCTGTATTCTTCCCTTATAAGTCCAATTATTGAGTACAATGCCCTCTTCAGCATGTACCTTGCAAAACACATGCAGTAGCTAGAGAGACCACAGAGGTTCCTCACTAGAAGAATCCAGGGCTTCAAACATCTACCCTACATAGGCTAAAAGCTCTGTCCCTCTGCTCAGTTTCATACAGACTACTGAGAGGTGACCTCTGTTTGGCATACAAAGCAATCTCAGATCCCACCTTGATGGGACTGCTGCATATCCGCAAGTCAAGGTCCACTCGAGTAACCCACACATGCAACCTCAGCTTGGTCTGTGACATCAATAAGACTTGCTGGCGGGACAGATTTATGTCCCAGAGACTCCCCCATCTGTGGAATAGACTCTCTCTCCACATCAAGCAGAGTATCTCATTATCCCTTTTGAAGCACAACCTGGATAACTGGATGGGAAACAGGAAATACACCCCTGGGATTCCAGCTGTGTCCCTGCTGGACAAGGGCTTTGGGTGCTGACTTGTCTAAACATGGGCTAAACTCTTGGCTAGGCTTATAAGGGTTAGGGCCAATAGCCTAGTAACTTCCTATGATCCTATGAGCCTATGTTGTAGGACTTGCTCATTAGTGGAGTGTGGAGGTAATGACAGACCCCAAACCCCCCACCCCACACAACCCCCCCCCCACTCAGTCACATTCTCAGACACACTTACTCACTCACCCCATATACACAATAGAACACACACACATATATACACATGTGCACATGCACACACACACACACACACACACACACACACACACACACACACACACACACACACCTACCCTTTCCCCAGCTACCTCCCAACTGCAGTGTAACACACTCTCACATACACTCACACATTGCAGTCCCCCCCCACATACACACACACACACACACACACACACACACACACACACACACACACGCACGCATGCACCACGCACACACACACACACACACACACACACACACACACACACACACACACACACACACACACACACACACACACTAGGTTGATTTAAAAATAATGATTTCTAGACTTATTTGATGGCGAAACCTTTGAATTAATGGAAACTTTCCTTCAAATTTGTAAGTATGATGAAGACATTTACAGACTTATAGAGAAATGTGTCCAGAGTATGCACATGATCTTCATTTACATTTTGATCCTTTTACTGGTACATTCCATTGCTTGTTTTCTGATGTCATAACTCAATATTGTTCTAGATGGAATGTATACAAATATGGTGTATGAATTTAATAATAAATACCGTTTTAATATACACAATTCAGTTGTTTCCTATAAGCGTCAATGATTGATCTTATGTTTATGTATCACACTGACAAAAATATTGGATCATTTTGTTTGTTTATGTTGTATTCATCATGCTGTTTGTAGTGAATAAAATTATCAAATTGGTTGTTTAAACTAAAACCTTCCCAAGCTCATTTAACTGTTTTATTAAGTCTTATCCTTGATAGTTTGAGGCATTCCTGTTTTGTTACAAGATCCCATTTCTTAAGAATAAGGCGATTTTTTGAAATCGTTCCCATGGATTCATGAAGCTCCGTGCAAGAATAAGGCTATTCTTGCACAGAGTGGTTCATGTCCGTTTAGTATAGGAGCGCACCTTGCATATGCATGAAGGTGTACTGCTATCTAAACTAAATGGACATGAACCAGGAACGAGTGCAGGGGGCGTGTGTCAGCAGTGGCTGCACCTGAAACATGCCCCCTTCACTCTGAAAGTGCCATACGGCACTTTCTGACACAGATAAGTGTCAAACTATATAATATTAGAGCCTGGCTCTAATATTATATAGTAAAAAGTGTCCGCAGACACTGAAATTTAAATAGCTAACATTTCAGTGTCTGCGGACACTGAAAAAAAAAATAAAAACCACAAACACCTAGAAGGCAACAGCCATGAATGCACACCCCAAAATGTATGCACTCTTGCCCTACATGCATGGAAGCAGTAGGGCAAGAGGAAAAGAATAAATAATAAAAAAAATGTAATAATATTTTTTTTCATGAAATAAATCCAAAGTTTAAGCACCAAGCACCTTGTTTCCGTTGCGCGCCACTATGCTCAGTCTGGCTGAAGTCCTGAAAATGATAGACAAATGCTACTGTGATAGAAAATGTCATCAAGCTGCTGTAGCATGGTGGTACTGCGTTGGTATAGCATGTAGAACATGCTTGGTTCAAATCCCCCTCAGGCAACTTATTTAATAAACTTTTAAGGAATTTGAATGCTAGATGTCAATCATATGGCTCACGTAGAGCACAGTAGGGGTGGGAATATGTAAAAAATAATTTATAAATTTAATGAAAAAAATAGATTTAAGCAATGCTTAGCTAGTGTAAGCATTGCTTACCTGCTTTTAGCTGGTGTAAGGATTGTTATGTGTATTTGCGCAGAGCTAAGCATAATGCAGGATATTAAAACCAGCCAAGCAAGAAAAAGTGCAGGTAAACTGTCCTATTTAAACTGCACAGGCAAGAATACAGCCATAACCATTTGGGATTGCACACACCACGACCAAAATGGCTGGCTTTGGAGAAGGAGTGTGCTTCCGAGTGCAACCCTGGGGCATCCAGGAGTCCAGCATTATGACTGAGCTCCTAGTTAAAAACCATGATGGCAGGCTGCTGCAGGGCCAGTACCAGGGCTTGCAGTACAAAGCAGAGGCCAGGGACCAGCTTGCATGTGATCTCACCAGTGCCACTGGCATACCAAGGACTGGTGAGCAGGTACGTCATCACCATAATGACCTGAAGTGGAGGAGGAGTCCACTCTTGGACCAGTGGATCCAAGAAGCGCGAGCGCTGGATGTCCCACCTGTCTGTAAGTATGCAGTATTATGTATCGCTAATTAAGTATGGAAAATGTTCAGCTTGTGACTGTGCAGGTGTGATTAATGTGTGATGTCTCCCCATACAGCTGCTGCAGAGAGGTTCCAGAATGTGCAGGCTCATGCCCAGTGACTGGCCCAGCTGCGTCGGAAGTATGGTGAGTACAGAATACCCCTTACTATTAGCAGTAAAAAATCAAAATTATAGTAATGGTAGTACTGCCTGAATATATAATTGTGCTGTAAAAGTCAGGAATAAATGCCTGTGTCAGGCTGCCAGTGTAACAATGGAATATTCCCAGCTGTTGTGTAATACAGATATCAGTAGCAAACAAGGAACAATATGCAGGAGAGGAATATTAAAATATGTATGAGTGTGTCTGAGTGAACCTGCCAAGAAAGTGCCATGTCAGGGCTACTGTAACACTTAGAAATGAAAAGCATTCCCCTGCGCAGATCATGCAGGAATAGTAATTGTGGAGTTATGAGTCGTACACAGATATGTATGTCAAAACGAATAAAGGTGATCCCAAACAGTGGTGTGTGTCATCTCACTTGTACCTAATAAATAGAAATGTGTATGTCCTACAGAATACATTAACGGAGGTGAACTGATTTAGCACTGCTTATCTGCATACTTTAGAATTGGCATGTCAAATAACTGGAAAAAAAGCAACAGTACATATTCCCATCAGAATGTGTTTTACTTGTTTGTCTGCCAGTATTGTCCTGTGTTAACCCTTCATTTTCAGCCGTATGTAGCTGTGAATGTACTGAGGAATGTCTAAAGCTAACAGGTGCAGACCTAAAACCTACACTGTGTACTCAGGAATCTAAATTGCAGTATGTAGTTGTAAAACAGTCTAATGTGCAATCCAGCTAATGTGCACGTTTCAGAAACAGTGACACCGATGTCTGTTGTGTATGCATAATTTGTACTGAAAATGGGAAACAAACAATGCAACATGTCATAATAAAAGTACCGTGCACAAAAATATGTACTAGATATAAATGTCAGCAGCAACCCACAATACCTACCCAGTAGGTCAGTTTGATAAGGCTAGGCCTGTAGTTCAATTTTGCACACACAGCATGGTTCAAATCTAGGGACCTCCACTAACATCTCAGTCTGATTCTACAGTTTTAAATTGGAATCTGAATAGAAAAAATAATGTACTGCAACAAATACATTTTCCGCACAGGGCACAAAGGTAAAGAAATCTGAATAGAAATACTATTCTGATGTGTATAACTATAACTATGAAAGGTGTACAATTGCTGTGTTGATCAGCCCCAGTCCTACAAATAGATGCAAGCTAGACATCCGCACTCTGCAGTCTGGTCCAGACAAGCCCCTCAAATGTCACGCTGTCGTGGATAGATTCCCCCAGTTGACAAGAAACCTGCACACAGAGAATGTCACAGTAGATGTATGTGAAAGACACAATACACACTCCAGGGCCTGCAACTAATATGTGAATCCGAAATATGTGTAGAAACAGCAATGTAATGTGTACACAGTTCATCTCCACAGTCCCACAGGTAAAGACATTGGTATAGAAACAGGTCTGATGTGTATAAATAAAATAAGGGTACAATTGCTCTGTTGATATCTACAGCTGTTGGTGTGCTGTAGCAGCCCCATGGCCCAGGTAGAGTGTAAGTGTGGTCAGAATGTAGAGTAGTGAATAGTGTACTGACAAATATATTTCATAGCAGTTGTCAATTGAATCTGTTCCCTTCCCCCACCACTCAACTGATCCAACCATCACACTAAAACCAACATGGTTATGTTCCTAAACAAACCTCTACTGTTGGGACCATTGTTCCATTTGGTTTATCATTGTTTAAACTGTGTGCATACTAATATTCCCTGTTGAATAATCATCTTATTGCCTGCCTGACATACCACTAACTGGCATGCTGTTGCAATCCTGAACGTCATTCCATATATGCATGGGTTCTGTTTGCTATGGCACTGTTATATTTGCACTGTTTTGGGTAAATGGGAATATCCATGGATGCTATTTTGACTAATGTAATGTGTTGTGCATGACTAACCAATATTTATTGTTAATTTCCACACCATAGCACATATGGGAAGGCAGATCCCAGTGGATCCACCTCTCCCATCCCACCTGGCTGAGGCACTGGGTCCCAGCACATCTGGGACACAACCCAGACATCCCTCATCTACTGGTCCTGCACCACCCTCGGGTGGAACCACTGAAGCGGATGGGGCTTGCCCCTCCTGCAAGTGGGCATGGTGAGGACATTGTCACCCAGGATGAGGTCTGTGGCATGGTGCGCAGTGTCCTCCAGACAGAGCTGGATGACTGCCTGCACCAGGTGGAGGGCAGGCTGTTGCAGCTAGAGGGGCAGGCAGCCCCTCCAGCCCAGCCCCCAGCACAGCTACCTTCAGGGCTGTGAAGGAGTAGTGGTGACTGCCATCGGGTGGGGACATCAGTGCCACTACTACCATATGGGGGGGCTCATGAGCCTCAGATTCCCAACCACCCTCCCCGTCAAGGTGTTTACCCCTCCATGTGTCATACACCGCCCCTGTCTGCTGTCTTGTCTGTCTTGTCTGTCTGCAAATGCAACCTCTCCTACCAAACCTCCCTCACCACACTAACCAGTAATCCTTCCTTAATATCCAACTCTCATCTTAAAAAAAGGGGAATCTGTCCCACAAAAAAGCACGTCCCATACATAGCTCTGCATTGCACCCAGAGACATGTACCCAGCACACAATCTAACCCTACCAATCATCCGTATTGTATGATGCCCACACACCTCTCTGTAGGGTGTGAGGCTCCAAATTCTAAATTGCCCACATTGAAAGCAGCTGTTGCTGCCAAAGAAATGCAGAGCTATGGTCCTTTCCTACACCTGTCCTGCACATCCCTACTTGTTTCTCCTCTTGTTTGTCCCCCTCCTTGCCCCAATTTCACCACTTTCCTATCTCCCTTTTTCTTTTCTATATTTGAAATTAACACGGGTTTAAACAGCCATAAACGGGCATAAGCGAAGCTAAGCTCAGATAAGCGTTGCTTAGCTCTGCACAAACCATTGCAAACCCGCTTACAACTGCTTTAAAGTGCCTTAATCACTCTGTCTCCAAGAGCCCCTGTTCTGCCCAGCAACAAAATAACCACCCCTTCAAGTCTCAAACCCAGGACCTTACACACTACAGCCGAAGTGATTTACCACAAAGCCATGTCAGATGTAAATAAACTTGATATTTTCTCAAACATATCATCCAGCTCAGTCATTCAGCTGTAGGGGAAATGTATTTATTTATGTAGCTGTCTGTATGTATGTATGTATGTATGTATGTATATATATATATATATATATATATATATATATATATATATATATATATATATACATATACATACATATATATATCTTTATATATATATATATATATATATATATATATATATATATATATATTTATTTATTTATATATATATATATATAAATATATATATATATATATATATATATATATATATATATATATATATATAAAAGAACACAACAAATACATATATGAGGCCCAAATTAAGTACCACTTGTAATTATTGATATCATCCCCTCATCCAGAGATGAACAGATCTGTCTTGCAACACAATAACCAACACTTGCAAGTCTCATACCCAGGACCCAACACAACATAGCCACAACAAGTTAACAGTAATCCATCGCAGCTGTACAATGTCAGGATGATATTAATAGCATATCAAGCAGAACAGTCTGTCTACCATAGCAAATGTACAATGTGGAAGCAGTAAACATTCCAATGATACATATATATACATACACACAGACACACACACACACACACACACACACACACACACACACATATATATATATATATATATATATATATATATATATATATATATATATATACATATATGTATATACACATACATACACATATACATATATTACTATGTATAGATATGTATAAGACGATACATATTTAGAGGGTGAACAGCATGTTGAACAGCCAGTATTCCTACAGTTGCCACCTTTTAAAATGGCCAGTGTTTGATTATTTCTTACAAAAGACAATTATTGCATGAAACATATACCCAGAGAAAAGTCAAAGGATATGACACCACACATAGGTATGCATACACAGAAATGTTTATTTGTGTACTATTTCAGTTGTATATGCCATTTCATATAACAGTTAGGTGTTTGGAATACATAATAACTGAGTAATACAACTCTCAAGCAAATCATTTGATACTGTAATCTGAAAGCATAACACATGTTGCTGTCCAGGCCAAGGCCTTCAAGTAGTACAACAGTAAAGAAACACTGGTCTGGAAGATAAGAATCAATCCACACTAATTAATTACAGATGTAGTTCAGCAGCCTCCAATTACACTCTGTACTCAACCCCTAGGGGGAAAAGAATTACGTTGTCACAATGAAAATGTATCTGTCACATAACAATGCTTAACTTAAAACATCACTAACACACTGACAAACAGAACTGTCTGTAAGACAATAAGCACTAGCCCACCACTGTTCC